>NC_058131.1:497383502-497396663 GCF_016433145.1 Gracilinanus agilis | reverse complement strand
TCTTGCTGCTCTCAGGAACAGGCCCCGGAGCTGCCAATGACTCGATGGGTGCCCCAAACTTGCTCTGTTTCTTTTTAGCTGGCTTCGGTGCTATAGATGTGTGTGGAGGGGGTGGGGGTGGGGTGGTTGCTCAGCCCGCGATTTCGTGAGGGCTGTTTCACCCCTTTATAGCATGGAAATGCCTCGATTCCACGTACCTTCCATGCTGTGCCCTGTTGTGGGGGTTCCTCCATTCGTCTGGACTTATTTTTATGTCCCCTTGAGGAGTTTTGTGTGTTTTGGTCAGGAGAGGTTAAGAGCTGCTTCTTACTCTGCTGCCATCTTAACCCGGAACTCCCTGTAGTCTTTTTGCTAGTATTCCATATAAGATTTTTACATCTATGGTCTTTAAGGAGTTTTCTTTCTCTGTTTTTAGTTTGCATGGCTTTGGAATCAGTAGTAAATTTATGTCATAAAAGGAATTTCATAAAACTCCTTTTTTGCTTATTTTGTCAAATAATTTGTATGGTATTAGAATTAGTTGTTCTTTAAATGTTTGATAGAATTCACTTGTGAATCCAATTGGCCATGGGTTTTTTTCTTAGGAGGTTCCTTAATGGCTTGTTCAATTTATTTTTCTGAGGTGGGATTGTTTAAGTATCCTATTTCCTCTCTGTTAATCTCGGCAATTTATATTTTTGTAAATATTCATTCATTTCACCTAGAGGGTCATACTTATTGCCACATAACTGGGCAAAATAGTTCTTAATAATTACCTTATTTTCCTCTTCATTAGAGGTGACTTTGCCCTTTTCATTTTTGATATTATTAATTTGGTTTTCTTCTTTCTTTTTTATTAGATTAACCAGTATTTTATCTATTTTATTTGTTTTTTCAAAGTACCACTTCCTAGCCTTATTTATTAGTTCAATAGTTCTTTTGATTTCAATTTTATTAATTTCTCTTTTGATTTTTATTATTTTCAATTTAGTGTTTATTTGGGGATTTTAAATTTCTTCTCTTTCTAGTTTTTTAAGTTGTATGCCCAGTTCATAGTCCTTTTCCCTTTCTAATTTGTTGATATATACAATCAGGGATATAAAATTTCCCCTGAGAACTGCTTTGGCTGCATCCGATAGAGTTTGAAAATTGTTATTGTCATTCTCTTCAAATGAAATCAGTAATTGTTTCTTTGATTTCTTCTCTGGCCAACCGGTTTTGAAGAATCAAATTATTTATTTTCCAATTAGTTTTAAATCTGCCTTTCTACAATACCTTATCATTTATGATTCTTATTGCATTATGGTCAGAAAAAAACTACATTCATTATATTCTGCTTTTTATAACATTTTATTATTATATGTGCCATGTGCTGCTGAAAAGACAATATATTCCTTTTTATTCCTATTTATTTTTCTCCAAATATCTATTAGCTCTTATGGTTCTAATATTTCATTCACTTTCCTTAATTCTTTCTTATTTATTTTTGGTTCAATTTATTTAGTTCTGATAGAAGGATGTTAAGGTCTCCCACTAGTATAGTTTTACTACCTATTTTGTCCTTAAACTAATTTAGTTTCTCCTTTAGAATTCTGACTGCTCTACCATTTGGTGCATATATGTTGAGTATTGATATTTCTTCATTATTTATACTGCCTTTCATCAAGATGTAGTTACTTTCCTTATCTCTTTTAATGAGATCTGTTTTTGCTTTAGTTTTATCTGAGATCATAATTGTGATTACTGCCTTCTTTGTCTCAGTTGCAACCCAGCAAATTCTGCTTTACCCTTTTACTTTCACCCTGTATATATCTACCTGCCTCAAATGTTTTTCTTATAGACAACATATGGTAGGATTCTCATTTTTAATCTATTCTACTGTCCACTTCCTTTTTATTGATGAGTTCATCCCATTCACATTTACAGTTATGATTACTGTCTGTGTATTTTCCTCCATTTTTACTTCCTCCTTAGGCTCTGCCTTTCCTCTTATCCTCTCCTCCAACTTTTTTCTTTTAGTCAGTTTCCCCCCACCTTTTCACTCCATGTCACTCCCCTTAACAGCACCTCATCTCTTAATGATTCCTCTTTTTATATAGTGCCTTTTAAACTACCCCTCACCATCTCTCTCCGTTATATAGCTTCCTTCCCCACCAGTCTTTTTTATTACTTTTCTACTTCTTTATAGGACACAATATAATTCTCTGCCCCAATGGATCTGATTGTTCTTTCCTCTTTGAGTCAATTTCAATGTGTATAAGAATTTTGTATTACCTGTCTCCAACCTCCTTCACTTTTCCATTGTATTGGTCTTCTCCTCCCTCTCCCCATGCACTTCTTTGTGAAGTATAAATTTACCCTACTTTGTCTTTTTCCCACATCTCTTAATAGTATCCTCTTTTTTACCCCAGTTATACACACACACACACACACACACACATATATACATATACATACATATATATATACATATACATACATATATATATATATATATATATATAAATTCTTACCTTCCATCTTGTAGTCAATACTGTGTATTGGCTCGCAGGCAGAAGAGTGGTAAGGGTAGGCAATGGGGGTCAAGTGACTTGCCCAGGGTCACACAGCTGGGAAGTGCCTGAGGCCAGATATTAACCTAGGACCTTCTGTCTCTAGGCCTGGTTCTCAATTCACTGAGCTATCCAGCTGCCCCTGTATATATATATTTTGACACTTTAACCTATACAGTTTGTCTCTGTTGCCTCTAAGTATACTACTTCTAGCTACTCTGATGATAATAACTTTTAAGAAATACCAATATCATCTTTTCTTGTAGGAATACAAATCATTTGAACTGATTGGGTCCCTTAAAAGAGTTTGTATTTTTTTTCCCTTTCTTATTTACCTTTTGGTGATTCCTTTGAGTTTTGTGTTTGGTCATCAAACTTTCTATTTAAGTACAGTATTTTCTTAATGATTTCTTGGAAGTCTTCCATTTTATTAAATGAGCATATTTTCCTCTGCAAGAATATAGTCAGTTTTTCTGGGTAGTTAATTTTTGTTTGTAGACCCAGTTCCCTTGCTTTCTGGAATATTATATTCCATGCCTTCTGGTCCTTCAGTGTGGATACAGCCAGGTCCTGTGAAATCCTAACTGTGCTTCCATGATATCTTAATGATTTCTTCTAAGCAGCTTATAATGTTTTTTCTTTGGTCTTGTAGTTCTTGAATTTCCCTGGGCATTGTCAATTGGGAATTCAGTACAGGAGGTGATCTGTTGATTCTTTTAATCTCCACTTTTCCTTCATGTTCCAGAATGTCAAGGCAGTTTTCTTGGATAATTTCCTGTAGAATGATGTCCAGGGTTTTTCTTTTTTCATGATTTTCTGGTAGTCCAATAATTCTTAAACTTTTTCTCCTGACTCTGTTTTCTAGGTGTATAGTTTTGTCAATGAAGTGTCTCATATTTTCCTCAATTTTTTCATTCTTTTGGTTTTGTTTTATAGATTCTTGCTGCCTTGTGAAGTCATTTGATTCTAGTTGTTGTATTCTAATTTTTAAAGACTGAACTCCATCCCTGGATTTTTGTTCTTTCTTCTCCTTCTGATCTGATTTTCTTTGTATCACCTTCTTTGCATCATTTTCAAGCTATTCAATTCTGGCTTGCAAGACTATTTTATTGTTTCATTTCATGTACCTCTGTGTCCAGATTACTTAATTTGCTTTTTAAGTTCTTTTACCAATTGCTTCAGCCTCTCTTAATTGTTTTTTGAATTGTGTTTTTAGTTCTTCCAAAGCTGGTGTTCAATTTGCTGGAATTTCTGCATTTTTACTTGGTGTTCCTTGATCCTCCTCTGTTTCATTTTCTCTGTGTTCATTACCTGGATAGACGCTTTCGACTGTAATTTCAGTTTTTCTTTTTCTGTTATTTACTCATATTTTTTTCCTTCCATCCCTTCTGTCATTGGATGTAATCTTGCCCCTCAGTTTATTTGCTGGATCTGAGGGTTTTGGCTGTTCTCTCCTGAAGGGGATTCTTCTCTGTTCTGCTGATTGACTAGATTAGGCTGATGGAGTGTTAATGAGCCTTAGGTCAGATCTTCCTCACTGGCAGCAGAAGCTGAAGGTGTAGGTGCAGGTTTGGAAGCTAAAGGGAGTTGTGCTTCCAGTCCTGTTATCAAGTCATTCTGTAGTGTTTGTAGCCTCCCCCTGGGAACTTAGTCAGCAAGGGTCTCATTGCAGTCATTGGGGGAGGGGTGCTGAAGATTGAGATTTCCTGCCCTCTGATTGCTTCTTATCTGCCCTATTGATAAGATTAAGCCTTGGTGGAGCTTATCTGAAAAGCTGGATGTGCCCTGAGGCCAAAACCATGAGAAGGAGAGTTTTGGCTGTTGCTAGGTTGCCCTCTCCATGCTTCTCCTCCAGCAGCCTCCCTGAAGACTGTGACTAGGGCCCTGAGCCTGGCAGATCTATACCAGCAAGGTACTCTGTCTGGGCTAGAGCCCTCACTTGGAGATTCTAGGGACTACTGGAGACTCAGAACAATAGGTGGGGAGAGGTCCTGTAACCTTCCTTCTTCCTTTTTATTAAACCTGAGAATTCAAGAATTCAGGCTTTTTTGGGGGGAGGTTCCTTTTAGGTCAAATCCAGGAGGAGGGACCTTCAGCTCTGACCTGTTATTAGATTTGGTTTTCTGTCCCCTTGAAGCTCTTTGTTTTTGATTGGTGTGGAAGGGTTTTCACAGAAGTCTGGACTTTTGCTGAGTCTTTGTGGACATCTTGATTCTGCCTCCCCCATATTTACTTTCTGTAAGTGTTATAATGCTTCTAAGGCAGCTAGGTGGTGCAGTGGATAGAATTCTGAGAGTGAAGTTGGGAAAATTCATATTCCTGAGCTCAACTCTCGTCTTAGATACTTATTAGCTGTATGACCTGGGCAAGTGACTTAACCATGTTTGCCTCATTTTCTTCATCTGTAAAATGAGCTGGAGGAGGAAATTGCAAACCACTCATCTCTCTTCAAAGAAAACCTCAAATGCTTTCAGGAAGAGTCAGACACCACTGAAACAACTAAACAACAACAACATAATACTTCTTGGAGAAGATGATCACCAATTAGAGGATGAGCCATAATCTGATTTATAAAATATATCAATACTAGGGAAGGTACTCAGATAGTCTATGCCTGCATATATAAGCAATATATCTTCTTTCATCATATGATGTTTTATAATTCTTAGTATAAGTAAAACCTATATAATATTATCTTTCCTTCTTTGGGGAGTGGGAAGGAGTAAAAAGAAGAATGAGACAAAGATTTTGTACATAGCCAATATGAGTATTTGTTTCTCTTGGATAAGCATATTTATTATAATTTTTACATATTTATGACAAATAAAATATATTGTTGTTATTTACATATTTATTATATTGGCATATATGTATAAAATCAATGGTAACAAAAAAGTAAACACCATTTTGTTGTCAGCAAAGAAAAAAATTATCTCGTGTCTTAGAATTGATACATATTGATCCCATGGCAAAACCTCTATAATGGCTAAGAAGTTGGGGTTAAATGTCTTGCCCATGGTCACACAGGTAAGAAATATCTGAGGCTAGATTTGAACCCATATTCTCTCAACTCCAAGACTGGCTTTCTATCCAATTAGCCACTGAGCTGCCCCACTAATTAATTACAAGATAAATATAGATGACCAACAAAAGGAAGGAACTAAAACTGAGGGGTATTGTGAAAAGTTTGCTGTCAAAAATAGAGTTTTAGCTGAGACAAAGAATGCCAGGGGAACCAGCAGATAGATATGAGGAAGGAAGAATTATAAATGTTAGAGTAAAAGTTTAAGAAGGATATAAAGATATAGGAGTGGTACAGATTATCAAAAGCTTTGAGGTCTAATCGAAGATTTTCTATTTCATGTGGCAAGTAATGGTGAGCCACCAGAATTTAATGAATAGAAAGCTGACATAATTAGATTTCTGCTTTAGGATGATTAGTTTGAAAGCTGAGTAAGATAATGTATTGAATAGGGAAGCTTGTGCTTGGGACACCAATCAGTAGGCTATTTACAATAATATAGAAATAGAATGATCTCTAGAAGTGGTCTTAATCTATTTTAGGAAGACTCTACACATGAGCCAAATTTAAGCCTTGTGAGTTTTAAAAATTGTTTCTTTAGAGTTTTATCCTAGAGTAGGAGCATAATAAGTTATAGACAAATAGAAAACAAGCCTGACCCCTTTCTTTAGAAGTTAGGCCCCTCTAGCACTAAACATGGTCCACTTGAGCCTAAATCCTAGGCATATTCATATGAAATGAAGGCCTCCATCAGGGAGTTTTACATTAGTATTATCTCTAGGACCTATTCCCATGCTTTACCCATTGTTATTGTTGTTGTCATGTTATTCAGTCATGTCTAGCTCTTCCTGACCCCATGGATCATAACATACCAGGTTCATATTCTTCACTTTCTCCCTAAGTCTGTCCAAGCTCATCTTCATGTTTTCCATGACACTATCTATCCATCTCATCCTCCATTGTCCCCCTTTCCTCTTGCTTTCAATCTTTCCAAAGATTTTTTTTTTCAATGAGTCCTGCTCCATCATTATATGGCCAAAAAAATTTAAGCTTCAGCTTCAGTATTTGACCTTTCAATGAATTGTCTGAATTAAGTATGTACTTAATACATATTTATGAAATTAAATTCATTTAACAAGTATGGACTTGGTATAATTTGTCCCCACAAGTAGATGTGAAAACTTACAGGGAATTCAAAATCAAGCAATTATGCTGAGGATCATTCATATGAAGACTTGATTGGAAATGCCTCCCTACCTCGGTGTCTTTCCCAATCAATGTTCCATATGCATAACTAGATCTGTAATTAGAGGACAACTGTAGAACTTCAGAATTTTAGAATGGTTCTAACCTGTAAAGATATAGTAGACTTAGCCTGCACCAAATGAAAATGTGAAATTGAAAATATACTCAATAGGCAATGTTGAAAAACCTAGAAATGTATAGTATCAAAAAATTTATGCCTTTTGAAAATAATAAATTACAATTAGCTTGTACCTTAAGCCACAAAAGAAGGTATGTATTACCTGACTGAAGTTCCTTGAGTTAGAGCAGTGATTCCCAAAGTTGGTGCTGTAGCAATCCAGGGAGGTGGTGATGGCCACAGGTGCCTTTATCTTTCCTATTAATTGCTATTAAAATTAAAAAAAATAATTTCCAGGAGGCTAAGTAATATTTTTTTCTGGAAAGGGGGTGGCAGGCCAAAAAAGTTTGGGAACCGCTGAGTTAGAGAAATAAACTGGCCAAATCTTTAATTGCTCCTATATTTCCAACCATATCAATTAATTGAAATTTTTGTAATTGTTTCTTGATTTTTTGCTTTGTTTTGCCTGTCACTCCACGAACAGAATTCAAATATTGTGGGATATGAGGATGGTAGCTGGTGTTCAAGAGACAGAATATTACTTGCAAGTGGTGTACAAGACTGGTTTTGGGAAAGCTAAGCAAAAATGTGTGTAACACACAGCAGCTTAAGTAGAATCCAAGCTATCAGTAGAAGGGAAATGAGGATTATGATGATGATGCACATGGCATCATGAGGAAATGATCTGAAAATACTTTGAAGTGGTGAGAACCCAGATCAAACATTTACTAATTATGGGACCTCATACAAGTCATTTAAACCATCTCTGACATATTTTCTTCATCTCTAAAATGAAGATAATAATATTAGCATCATTTACTTCACTAGGTTGTATTGAGGAAAATACCACATAAACCTAAAAATGTAATGTACATTTGAATTGTTAACAATAATGATTATTATAGATGATTCAGGGAATGGAGAAAGTAGATTCTTAGAGAAAATCAGCATACTTCTAAAGAAAGCCAGAGAAATAGGATCTTGGTAATAGGTATTCTCATCTTAGAAATAATAATAATTGAATACATACAAACACATAGAAGGCAATTTGAACTCAGAAGCTATAAAAACGAATAATAATATTCTTTTTACATGTAATAAATATTTTTTAAATTCTTCCAAAAAAAGACCATAAGATGTAGAGAAGGTATTAATTTTCATTGACAGAATTTTCTCATCTGAAAATTCTATTTACCAATGGAACTGGAGGTCTAATCTTAACTCATATAACACCATAAAGGAAGTCTAGACCAGATTCTACAATACATATGATACAGAGATATATGGAAGCAATTGAATTATCTATCCTGTCTCATTTCAGTCATCTTATATAAGATCCTTCATTAAAAAACACGGCATAAAAATGAGCTTAAATTTTGCATTTTTATCACAAAAAAGAAATCACATAAGGTAGTATTAATTTTACTTAAAGACTCCTTCATCCCTTTCCCCTATTGACTGGAAATTCTAGGCCACTTTAATATATTTTCTATAGTATTTAATGAGATCTGTGGTAATGATAATGTTTTTTAAAAGAAAATTGTGATATTTAAAGAGCTTGACTTTCTCTTATTTTATTAGTTTAATATTAGTTAATTCCCCTTTGAGTTATTTCTCTTAAATTATCATCAGGATGAAATAATGCTTGTGAGTGGAAAATATACCTCTTTAGTCAATGTGACTAAGTATCTTTGTTAGTATATAGCAAGATAGAATGGCCAAGTAGATAAGGAGTCAAGCAGTAAAGATCCAGGCTCATTTGAGTTCTAGTTCCATCTCTGACACACACTACCTATGTGACCTTACTTAGGTAAGTCATTTAACCTCTCTTATTCTTTGTAATTCTCGAAGATTATAAGTTACAAAAATGATGTCCATGTTCATTGGTAGGTTGAATTTTCTCATCCAATAATTTTTAAACCATTTAAAACACAGTTATACTCCTTATCCCTAACATTTCAGAAGGATACTTGGTAGGAAATCACTGTTAGATGAGTGTTTAAAAGATCACGTGAAATAAATACTCTTTAATGATCTAATATGTACATGAGCATAGTTTCCTTTATTAAAAGTAGCAATATGTACATATACATATATATGCGTATATGTATAACCCAGATCAAATTGCTTGCCATCTCCAGAAGGTGAGGGAAGGGTTGAAGAGAGACAATTTTGATCATATAATTTTGGAAAACTTATGTGGAAATTTATTACACGTAAATGGTAAAAAAAAATCAATATGTTTAAAGAAGCAATAAAAATAGGATAATAAAGCCATTTTCTAGCAAGCTCTCCCCCTCCATCTTGGATGAGGAATGAATAGCTTTAAGTCCAGTTTGAAACCAATGCTTATCTTTGACAAAGATATTTCTCAATGTCTCATTTTTTTCATCTGTAATTAAATTTTTGATTCCTCCTTTTCCATCTTCCCAGGTGTTTACACACACACACACACACACACACACACACACACACACACACAATGTATATATATATTAGTGAGCTCCAGGTTGCTTTGGACATTCATTATAAAATTATAAAACATGTTGTTCCTACCATAGCAGTTATAAACTAAAATTATTTACAAGCATCTTCCAAATATCCTCATGAGAAATCTGGAACAATACAGCGTGACCTTTCCTCTCTATGTAACACAATCAAAAATTTTTCTTCACTGAAATTTTATGTAGTTCATTGGCATTTTTCTATTGCTGCTAAATTTGGTTTTATGTTATTAAGTTTAAAAATTTATAATTTTATAAAAGGGATTTGGTGCCACCATCCCCTCCTCCATAAAACTAAGCTCAAATGCCACCTCTGATGTAGCTATTTCTGATCACTCTCCTACGGTTTCTAAGAACTCTCTACCTCATTTGACTATACAGTACTGTGTATTTTTAATATGCATTTGTTATCATTTACATTACACTTATCTGTGTACATACCTTGTCACTTAAAAATCTGAGCTCTCTGGAAAGAGAGAACAGCCTTATTTATCTCTGTATTACCCTGCAGAGATTATTAATGCAGCACATTGCTCATAATCGTTGCTGGCAAAATGTTTGTGGAATGAATGAATGAATTTAGTGTATGTCATTAACAATACATTCTAGTGTACAACCTGCTCCCTTACCATATTTATTTCCACTAAGATATAGACACTGTGAATGCATTTTATTGCTCATAAACTGAAGTTGATTTGCAGATTTGAAGAATGTTAGGTCCCACACAATCTAATCATCTTTGCTTTTCTCATAGTGCCTTTGTGCCATTCCTGGATTAACCTATTTCCATAGCATTTCTTACCAGAATCCATCATCTTCTCTCCTTTTGCAAGATCCCACACTTCTATAGACAGTCATCACCTCTTGCCTCAACTATAACAACAGCCTCCTAAGATATTTCTCTGCTTCCATTCTCTCATCTCTTTATTCCATTCTCTACACCAGTCAAATGGAAATCCCTAAAAAAGGAGAGACATTTTTACTTACCTATAGAGTAAAAAAAAAATTACTTCCTTATACAAAAATTCTTAAACTCCCTCTTTATTCAAGGACATAATATAAGATTTTCATTTGGGCATTAAAAGCCCTCCATAGGTTTCAATTTAATTTATGTAACCCCCTTCCATGAACTTTCCCCTGAAATCAAAGTAGGCTGGTCACAATTTTCCATGCATCCACCATTATGATAGTAATAGCTGTAGCACTTAGCATGTGCCTGGGAATGAGGTAAACACTTTACAATTATTATCTCTGTCCTCACACCAAATCTAGGAAATAGATGCTGTAATTATCCCTACTTTACAGTTGAGAAAGGTGATTTGCCCAGGCTCTCATAGTAAGTTCTCTTAGGTCAAATTTGAACTTGGTCTTCTTCACTCAGATACTATTTCAGTATCTCGGCCAAGAAAACTCCAAATGGAGTCATGAAGATTTGGACATGAATGAAAAGACTGAACAACAACAACAGTAGATTTCTTGATTCTGGGTCCACCACTTTATTAACTTTATCCACTTTGTACATACTTCCATCTTAATGTACAGACTACTAGTACTTTTGTGGGGAGGGGATGCTCTCCTACTTCATCTTTCTGCCACAAAAAATATTAGTTTGCTTTAAGACAGTTCAAATTCAGCCTCTTGCACTGGACTTTTTCTGGTTCCTCATCTTTTACCTCTACCCCAATTGTTAGTGATTAAATACCATATAATTAAAATATTCCAGTGTTTACTTATCTTCTTGAGACAAACAAAACTAAAGAAACAAAATTCATGAACACATTTTTGCAGCTGCTAAATTTTTTTCATACATCTCACTCTTTGAAAGTGGTCTCTCCTCTTTTAAGTTATTTTGTGAAATTGCTGTGTTGACTAAGCACTGTGCATATGTTGTACATCATTCTCCTCTTGGTAGACTTGTAAACTACTTGAAGGTAGAAACTGTCTTTTGGTGTTATATTATTAACATTTAGACCATTGCCTGGCACATAGTAAATGCTTAATGCTTATTTGATTTCTAATAATGTATTTTAGACCAGTGTCAGTAAAAACTGAGAGTACAGCAGAAGACCAAATAACATGATCCAGGAAAATTCCAAAAGGCACTGTCATTTAGAAGAATCAGAGAAAGCTTTCAGAAGCAATGACATTGATGAAAGAATAGGTCTTCATCAAGCAGAGCTAGAAAGTAATTCTAATATAAGGTTACAAATCTGCTCTGGTAATATCAAGCTCAAGAGAGAAGGCTCCCAGAAGTAGAGGAAATTTATTTTCATTCTGAACACAAAGCCTTTAATAAGTGGGTGACTCCAATTGTCTATTTGGGGGAATTTGATGTACTACAAGTGGCTCCAAGTTTTTTTCTGTGTTTTTTCACTTTATGACCCTAATTTCCTACCTGAGAATTTCTGACCTTCATTCTCCATGGCTCTTACCTAGCAGATAGTAAGTCACATCTGTCTTATATCCCCAGTATATAAACTTTTAAGAAATTTATAGTTTTGGATGTCTTTTTTAATATTTCATCTTTTCTCTTTAGTTCTGCATTGATCTAACTACATTTCTAACACTAATTTTTGTTAAAACAGTGAAAAAAATTGAGCGACAGTATTAGATTTTTAAGATGCAGCGACAATCATTCAGTTTTGTGTCCAACATCCAAGGAGATGGGGGTCAGAGAGAAAAGCACTGAGAATTTCTTGGAGTTATACTAATAAAAATATAAATATAAATAGATATATATGTATATATACATGCACATATATACATATGTATCATGTGTATGCATGTGCTTGTAGATATATGTTGTATATATTTATATAAACACAAATACATATATACGTACTGTGTAATTGGAATCTGTTACCCTAAAAACTATGATTCCCAGAAAAACTACGATTCTCACCACCCTATTCACTTCTTGTCATTCCATGCTGACATAGGAAATAAATTGGGTGGCGTTCCGTGTCCAGCTCTTTTTCTTCCTGTTGGTGGCTTTGGTGGAGCGGGCATTTTGAGCAGGCAGAAAATTTAGTCACGTGTTTCTATTTTGTCAGATAAAAAACTTAAAAATATGACATTTCAAGTATTGCACATTAATTTTATTTTATAATACTCAAGATGTATGAATTGTGTATCCATATACGTATTATAAATATAGATATGTCTATATTGAATTTTGTGTATACTATCTCAAATTGTGAAATCAATATTCATGAAGCTGGAGCTTTCAAGATTGCTGGTGCAATTTTTAGAGATCTGGATTTGGAGTCAAGAAGATCTGAGTTCAATTCCAGCCTCAGACACTTTGTATGACTTTGGGCAAGTCTCTTAGACTCCATTAGCTTCAGTTTTCTTAGCTCCTAAAGGAGGTAAGGAAAGCATCTATCTCCCAGAATTTTTGTAAGGATAAAATGATTGTAAATGTATTTGTAAAATTATTAACACAGTGCCTAGCAATATTAGGGATTACATGTTGTCATTATTGTTCTAATATATTACTTTTATTTTTAACATTTACTATGCCATGTTTCCTCTCAAATATAAAGAAATAAAAAGTTTACAAAGGCAACTTTAAAAAAAATCCTCGGGGCAGCTGGGTAGCTCAGTGGATTGAGAGCCATGCCTAGAGACGGGAAGTCGTAGGTTCAAATCCGGCCTCAGACACTTCCCAGCTGTGTGACCCTGGGCAAGTCACTTGACCCCCATTGCCTACCCTTACCACTCTTCCACCTATAAGTCAAT
>NC_058131.1:497348845-497381520 GCF_016433145.1 Gracilinanus agilis | reverse complement strand
ACGTTATATATATATATATATATATATATATATATATATATATATATATATTAGGTTGATTAATACCTGCTCCCTCTATTTCCAGGAGAATGCAGAAAGATCCATTTTTAAAAATCAAGATTTTTATCAAAAATGAAAAGCGTGAACTCACCAGCAATGAAGAGAAAATTGAACTAATCATTAGGAGCTCTTTTGCCTAATTATATGCCAAAATATTTGATAATTTAAGTAAAGCAAATGAATATTTACAAAAATACAAATCGCCCAGATTAACAAAAAAGGAAAACGAAATCCTTAAATAAACCCATATCCGAAAAAGAAATTGAATAAGCCATCAATGAACCCCCTAAGTAAAAATCTCCTTGGCTAGATGAATTCACAAGTGAATTCTATAAAACATGTAAAGAACAATTAATTCCAATACTACATAAACTATATGGGAAAATAGGCAGAGAAGGAATCTCATGAAATTGTCTACAGCAATATATCACAAAGGATCATTCACTATGACTAGGTGGGATTTACACCAGGAATTCAGGTTTAATATTAGTAAAATTATTAGCATAATTTGCTATATCAATAACAAATAACAGAAATCATATGATTATCTAAATAGATGCAGAAAAAGCCTCTGACAAAATTTATTCCCATTCATATTAATAATGCTAGAAATCATAGGAACAAATGGGCCATTTCTTAAAATAAGTATTATTTACCTCAAATCTTTAGGAAGTATTTCCTGCAATGGGGACAAGAAGCCTTCCAAATAAAATTAGAGATGAAGCATGGATGTTCATTATCACCACTATTATTTAATATTAAATTAGAAATGCTAGCTTAAGCAATAAGAAAAGAACAAGAACTTGAAGAAATTAAAGTAGGCAGTTAGGAAACTAAACTATCATTTCTCACATAAGTTGATATTTTTAGAGAATACTTGAAAATCAACTAAAAACTATTGAAAAATCAATAACTTTAGTAAAATTGCAGGATACAAAGTAAATCCACATAAATCATCAACATTTCTAAATATTACTTACAAAGTTAACAACAGTTAAAGAAAAATTCCATTTAAAATCAGTCTAATCAATATGAAATACATGGGTCTACTTGCCAAGACAAATACAGGACTCATATGAACATCATTACAAAACAATTTTCACACAAATAAAGTCAGATTTAAACAATTGGAAAAAATATTAATTGGTCATGGGTAGGCCAAATTAATATAATAAAAATGGCCTTTCTACATTATTTATTCAGTGCCATATGACTCAAACTACCAAATAATTATTCTATAGATCTAGAAGAAATAATAACAAAATTCATCTAGAAGAACAAAAGTCAATAATATCAAAAGAACTAATGAAAAAAATGTGAAGGAAAGAAGCCTAGCAATACCAGATATCAAACTGTACTATAAAGCAGCAATAATCAAGAAAAATCTGGTCTTGGCTAAGGAATAGAATGGTAGATCAATGAAGTAGATTAGAGACACAATATACAAGGGTAAATGATAATAGCAACCTAATGTTTGATAAACCCAAACATCCCAGTTTTTGGAATAAGAACTTACTCTTTAACAAAAACTGAGGGGGAAATTGGAAAACAATATAACAGAAGCTGGGTATAGGCCAATATCTCACATCCTATACAAAGATAAGGTCAAAATGAATACATGATTTAGAGATAAAAATGATAGTATAACTAAATTAGGGGAACACAGAATAGTTCACCTGTAGATCTTTGGATAAGGAAAGAATTAATGACCAAACAGATAGTATATTATAAACTTGTGTGTGTCTACTCACCTCATATGTGTTTCTTGTAGACAACCTATGGTAGGATTTTGGTTTCTGATCCACTCTGCTATTTGCTTAGATTTTATGAGTGAGTTCATCCCATTCACATTCAGAGTTATATTTATCAGTTGTGCATTCACTGACATTTTTGTATCCTTCTCTAGACCCACCCCTTCTTCTTACACTATTTTCTTTTAAACCAGTGGTTTGCTTTGAGCCAGTGTCCCTTATCCCCTCCCTTGACTAACTTCCCTTTCTATCCCCTCCCTTGTTATTCCCCCCTTTTTATTTTTAAAGGCCTAATGAATTCCCTCCTCCTTCTTCTCCCCTCCCTTTTTTGAGCTCCCCACTCCCCTTCTCCCTTTCGTTTATCTCTTCTTACTTTCTCAGTAGGGTTAGATAGAGTTTTTTATCCCAATGGATAATATAGCTACTCTTCCCTCTCCAGGTTGATTACAGTGAGAGTAAGGTTTAAATATTACTTCTTAATGTGCTCTTCCTCTCCTTCTTATAATAGTATTTATCCCCTCCCCTTCTCATGCCCTCTTTGTGTGTAATAGAATATCCTATTTTTCTTATTCACTCAAATTTTTCTTGGTGTCCCCTAATATTCCTCCCCCTCTTTCCCACCCCCCATGTCATCTTAGACCATTTAGTATTCTGTTGTCTCCCTATGAATTATTCTTCTGATTGCTATAATAGTGAATATTATAATAGTGAATAGAGTTCACGACAGAGAATTATACATAGCATTTCTCCACAAAGGAATACAGATAATTAGATCTTATTTAAGCCCTTAAAGAGTCAAATTTAAAAAATTATGAGTTTTCTTTCTTTCCCCTCTGTTTCTTATTTACCTTTTCATGTTTCTCTTGATTTTTGTGGTTGGATATCAAACTTTCCATTTAGTCCTCGTCTCTTTTATGCAAATACTTGGAAATCTTCAATTTTGTTGAATGCCCATACTTTCCCCCTGGAAGTATATAGTCAGTTTCTATGGGTAGTTGATCCATGGCTGAAGGCCCAGCTCTCTTGCCTTTCTGAATATTGTATTCCAAGCCTTGTGGTCTTTTAGAGTGGAGGCTGCCAGATCCTGTATGATCCTGATCGGTGCTCCTTGATATTTGAATTGTCTCTTTCTGGCTTCTTGTAAGATTTTTTTCTTTTACTTGAAAGCTCTTGAATTTGGCTATTATATTCCTGGTTGTTGACTTTTCTGGGTCCAGTGTAGAGGGTGATCTATGGATCCTTTCAATGTCTATATTGCCCTCTTGTTGTAGAACTTCAAGGTAATTTTGCTGAATAATTTATTTAAGTATGGAGTCCAAGTTTCTATTAATTTCTGCTTTTTCTGGAAGACCAATGATTCTCAAATTGTCTCTTCTAGACCGTTTTTCTTGGTCTGTCACTTTCTCATTGAGATATTTCATGTTTCCTTCTATTTTATCAGTCTTTTGACTTTGTTTTATTTGTTCTTGTTGTCTTGAGAGATCATTGGCTTCTAATTGTTCAATTCTTGCCTTTAGGGACTGGTTTTCCTTTTCAATCTGGTCGTTTTTGGTGTTCAATTTGCTTATCAGTTCATTTGATTTCTGAGCCTCACTTTCCAATTGCAAAATTCTGCCTTTTAAACTGCTATTTTCTTGTCAGATCTCTTCCATCTTCCTCACCATCTCAGTTTTGAACTCTTCAATAGCTTGTGACCAGTTTTCATTGTTTTGGGAAGGTTTGGATATGATTACTTGTTTGTCCTCCTCTGTTGTCTGGATTTTCTCTGTGTAAAAGTTGTCAAGTGTTCCAGAGTTCTTCTTGATAATCTTTCTCTTCTGGGGTTCTTGGCTTGCCATTTTTAGCCTCACCCCTTCTCAGCTTTGTCTTCACACTCAGGGTCTGTCTGAGCTTTCTAGGCTCCAGGGGGCTCAGGTCTCCTTATTCTCGGGGTGGACCCTCCTGGTTGTCCCTGGTCTGCCCCTCTGCCCAAGACTCCTTCAGCAGTCTCGGGGGCTGCTTCCACAGCCATGTTCCCATCTGCACAGGGTCCCCAGTCAGGGTCCTAGCCTGTGCTTGAGATCTTTGTCCACACCTAGGGCAATGTCTTCGCCTGCACCAGCGCTCAGGGAAGTCTGTGCGTGTTCTTTAGCCACTTGGGGTCCTAAGTCTTGCTGCTCTCAGGAACAAGCCGTGGAGCTGCCAGTGACGTACTGGGTGCCCCAATCCTGCTTTCACTCTTGTGCATTGGCCTCTGGGCTGTACGTGGTGTGGGTGTGGTGGAGGGGCTTCTTCCTCTCACATTTTAGTGAGAGCTGTTTCACCCCTTTATAGTGTAGAAATGCCCCGATTCCATATACTTTCAATGCTGTGCCCTGTTGTGGGGTCCCTTTGTTTGTCTGGATTTGTTTTTATGTCCCCTTGAGGAGTCCTGAATGCTTTGGTTAGGAAAGATCGAGCAGCTGCTCCTTACTCTGCCTCCATCTTAACTGAAAGTCTCTTCTAAATCACTCTTGATTAGAAAAATGCAAATTAAAAGAATCATGAGGTACCACCTCACACCTATCAGACTGGCCGAAATGCCGGTAAAGGAAAGGGGTAAAATTTGGAGGGATGTAGCAAAATTGGAACACTAATGAATTATTAGTGCAGTTGTGAACTGATCCAATTTTGCTGGAGGGCAAATTGGTGTTCCAAAAGTGCTAAAAAACTGTGTATACTCTTTGATTTGGTAATGCCACTACTGGGTCTGTATCCCAAAGAGATAACAAAAAAAAGGGGAAAGAACCTAGTGGTACAAAAATATTTTTAGCTGCTCTTTTTGTAATGACAAAGAATTGTAAATTCATTTGATGTCCATCAATTGGGGAATGGATGAGCAAATTGTGGTACATATTAGTAATGGAATACTATTGTACTGTAAGAAATGATAAGCAAGATGATTTCAGAAAAAGTTGGAAAGATCTGTGGGAACTGATGCGGAGTGAAATAAGTTGGGAGAACATTGTACACAATAACATGAATTTTGGAAGATAATTTTCTGTGAAAACTTGGCTACTCTCAGCAATGCAAAGATCTGTGTCAATCCTGAAAGAATTATGACAAGGAAGCTATCAACCTCCAGAGAAAGAACTATTGGAGTCATCTTTCACATCAGTGTATTCTTGGTTTTTTGGGGGGGCTGCTCTTATGACAATGACCAATATGGAATTGGTTATACACAACAATAAAAAATGAAGAAAAAAATCAAGATTCTTGAGTTGACATGAGAAAGCACAGAAAATAATGAAAAAACTCTTCTAGGGAGATAAGGAGCTCAAATTGCAATATACTGTCGTATATATTCCAAAGCTGTCTAATAATTGATAACACAAAATGAATCTTAAACAAAAAATAAATTATTCAAGTGATTCCATTGTGAAAAATAATGAGGGAAGTAAGAAAGACATTAAAGCTATAATTCCAAACAAGAGAAACAGAAAAGGTAAATAAACAGAAATATCAAGAAAATATTATTCATTGAAGTCAATGATTTTTAAAATATACTTATATTAACACAATAATTTATCACATTTTATGAGAAGAGATAACTTAATCTTAAGAGATAGTGTGGCAGGTAATTAATAACAACTGAGGAAAAAATCTGAGATATATACTTTATTAGCAAAGCAGGCACAATTAATAGGCACCTTCCATGTATTAGGGCTTAGGAAAGAAAAAAAAAGAAAGAAAAAAGGAGAAAAGAAAAAAGAAAAGAAGAAAAGACAAAATAAAGGAAACGAAAAAGAAACAAAAGAAAAGAAAGAAGGGAAAAGAAATAGTCTTTACACACAAGTTGATTATTATCTATTCAAAAGATATAACACAAACATAAATAAAGCAGTTGGATAGCATTGTTGATAGAACACTGTACATGGATATAAAAAGACTTGAGTTTGAATCCTCCTTCAGCTATTGATTAGCTGTGTGACCATAAGCAAGATATTTAATCCTTATCTACCTCAGTTTATTCATCTGTAAAATACAAATATTAGAACCCATTTTCATAATGGATGACATTTGGGATAACTGAGGAAGCAAAGGTTCCAGCCTTTGAGGATATCAGTTTATTAAGCCTATGCATATTAACTGCATAATAAATCAGGACCAGATCTCCTTAGTTTGGAATTAGACCCTGAATACAGAGAGGGATTAAAAAAATTAACAGAATATAAACTAGGATATATGATTAGGTAATCTGATTTCTAATTGAAGAAAGATTAGGGGGTTTTTAAGTTGAGAGTAGGAGAGCAAACAGGTGAAATTCCCTGAAATTAGGAAATATATGCCCCATTCATTCCTCAAGAAGTGACTATATTTAAAGGAACAAGGAAATAGTAACTGATTGACCAACACAAGACCAAGCTTCACATAAGGTACATAGGTTGTTTCAGATATATAATTGTGAAAAAATTAAACAAAGCAAGACATAAAAAAGGAAACTCCTTTCATCAATGTTATGGTCTGACAAGGTTTCTGGTTACTATGACTTAGATGCTAAATTAGGGGTTTCTATAGAATAGGTAGTGATGGGCCAGCTTTCCAGCTATGCAAGGTTAGGTTTAAAAAAATGCAATGAAACTTTCTCACAAGAAAGAAATTTGACTACAACCATGATTGAATAGGAAAGGAATTAAACTAGATTCAGAATTAAATAAGAAGATGGAAACATGAAACTTTATTACTATGACTTTAAAGTCCACATTGAAAAAAAGGATTCAGTTATGGAGATACTATTCTCTATTTTCCCATGTTAACTTCTAGTAGTAATATAAATGCTGGACCTATGTAACTTAAATTTTGAAACATTAAATTTTGTTGGGATTAATAAAAGCAATAATTATTGTTAGCAATAAGTGTAATTATGATGACAGGTAGAATGAAGAAGCATAGAGGAGATATGATCTGTAGTTGGAGAAAGAATATTGACACTCATAAGTCACAGATTAAAGTTTTAAAATAATGGTGATGATGAGGAGAAAGTAGATATTTGTACATTTTTATCATTTACTAGATCCTTTCCTCAGTATTACAGTTTGGGTTAATTATTAAAAATATTATTTCCATCTGACAAATGAGAAACCTAACACTTAAGGATCTTTATTAACTTATCAAAGTCATACTTGAGTAAATGATGGACCTGAGATTCAAACCCATGTCTTCTGAATCTTAAGCTTACAATATTTTCATTAAACCTCTCTGCTTTGAAGATTATATCAAGAATCAAAATATTTATAGTTTATATTTTATTATGGACCAGCAATGACAATTCAGCTTAATTGCAATAACCTACAGTAAGTGTTCTTCTATCCTACGAATTTTAAATTGCCAAATAAACAATTTTCTGTGCATACTAAAATGAAACTTTTTTTTCATTTTAATATGTTAGAGAGGTGTTAGAGAAACAATTTTAAGTTATTCATCAGTTCCACTGTATGTATATAGCAGCAAACAACACACACAATCAAGATAAATTGTCAAAAGACTAGCATACCGATCAAGAGGGAAAATGTTCAGATCACACCTCTACTTCTCATATGTCCAGTTACGGGAAGATAAAATGTGAGAAGTCAAGTAATATGACACATTCTGTATTAGAATAGCTTCTCTCAAGGCTGAGAGTCAACTAGACTTTTATAATCTGGTAATAGATGTTTTCCCAGGCAAGGGTTTGAAAGAGCCTGCCTGAAGACTAACAACATTTAAGTTACTTTGTATTGGGAGTGGGTAATTTTATAAGGAATGGTGGGAACATCTGGGATAAAGCATTGAGTTGAATGAAACAGACATAGTATCCCTACTAACTACTTCTCTGTGTCAGTATATTAAATATATGAAACTAATTAGTGGTAAATAAAAAACAGGAACACAACATAGTAGTATATGTGTCAGAGCTCAAATCAGAGGACCTCAGATCTCATACCAAATGACTACAGTTCAAATCTTAGGTTACATTCTATTTGTGCCATCATTTCATGCTCTGGACTATAATTTCCTCTTCTGTAAAATGAGTTGAAACTCTTGAACACATGACAAACAATTTGGAAGGTTAGTCACTTTCTCAGGACCTTTTTAAATATTTTATGCTATAAAACAAGGAATTTAAGCTTCAAATGAAGAAAAATTACAAATAGTCTTCCTAGCAAAAGAAATGAATATTCACCTTGGAATCCTCCCTTCAACTCTAAAGCAGGGATCCTATCCTGACTCCATCTCTGATGTTCCATGGATAGTTGAGAAGAAATGGTAGATGAGTTGGAAATATATTGCCAATTGAAGCTAAATTCTAGATTATGGATCACCAAGGTTGCACCAACTTTGCCTAGATGAATCTTTCTGAGTATTTTTATTGCAGAAAAAGCACGACATACTTATTTAGCTCATCTAGAGAAGGAAAGAAAGTCAATAAAATAATCTGAGAGGAGCGACAGTTTGTGTGACTGAAGTGAGCCAGTCTTGCCCTACAATGGGGGACTTAAGGCAGGGACCTATGATGGAGAATCATATATGTACCACTCTGAATAAACATGGTAGCCTATCATTGAGCTGAATGCATTAGCAAATGAAAAGGACTCAAAAATTTGCATGAGCAAATGTAGAAAAGGTACAAGAATATCTGAAATACCAAAGTTAAACAGAAAAAAGAAAACATATAACAATAAAACCTTAATAGAGTATGAGAATACCCACAGAAAATCAGTAGTGTAGATATTTAACTTTATATTGGCGATATGTAATCGATTTCTCAAAGAATACAAAGCTTGATTTAAAAATATTACCAGGATTGAGAGTCACACCTAGAGATGGGAGGTCCTAAGTTCAAATCTGGCCTCAGACATATCTTAGCTATGTGACCCTGGGCAAGTCATTTAACTCCCATTGCCTAGCCCTTACTGTTTTGTTTTTTTTTTTTTGCCTTGAACCAACACACAGTATTAATTCTAAGACAGAAAGTAAGGGTTTAAACATATTACCAGGGAACAGGTATGGACTCAAGATGGTAGGAATGATTCCTCTAAAATGACTCCTACAAATGGCTCTAAAAATGCTAATTCAAATTCTGAGCAGAAAAGAACAACAAAAAGGCAAGGCAAAACAATGTTATAGTCTAAAGCAACTTAGATTGGAAGAAAAGCATGTGGACACATGAGTGGAGGCTCATTGAGAATTTGGCACTTGGGTTGGAGAGTAAATGGCACAGGTTTGGTCTCTGGAAATGGCACCTGCAGCAGGAGCAGCAGGAGTACTTGAAATAATCAATGCAAAAAGATGGTAAGGTAACTGAACTGAACACTTGGTTAGAAAGTTTACAGGGAACCAATGTGCTAGCCTTGGGCATAGGATATGGTCCCATTTGACATCTTAGTATATACTGTTATCCAGTTCCAAAGCATAAAGTTCTAAAGCAAAAAGGAACAATCATAACCACAGAGGTCAAGTTCCCTACATGAATAAGAACCAGAGTGTGGAGCAAGAGGGCAATAACCAATTCTATCCTTGGATCATACCATCTTGGAAGAACTGAAAATATACAGGTACCCAAATTGAAATACAGAAGCTCAGATCATTCATTTCACTAGAGATGGGCAGAGCCCAAATCCAAGAAATAGGCTAGAGAGATTGAAAATAACTAAAAAAGAAGCTGGCCATGAAAAGATTTATGGTGACAGGGAAGTTCAAGTGTTAAACAGAGAAGATAACTTGAAAACTTTTAAAAGAGGTCTCAAAAATGCAATTAAGACACAACTTCAACAAGAATTCCCAGAAACATTTGAAAAATACTGAAAAAGAGCTAAAATAATTTTCAAAGTCAAATAAGAATGCTGGAGAAAACAGGGAAAATAAAAGAGAGTATCTCAAGAAAATTATGAAAAATTAACATCTTGAAAATGGACACAAAATATCAAAAGAAGAAAATAATTCCAAAAAAATGAGAATGGGTTAAGTGGCAGCTTATGACTCCATGAAACATCAAGAAACAACAAAAGAGGGGCAAAAGACTTATTTTTTTAATGTGAAAAAATCTACCTAGCAAAACTGAGTATAATTCTTGAGGGGGAGGAAATTTTAATGAAATAGAAGGCTTAAAAAATTCTTGAATTTGAAAGATGAACATAAAATTTGTAATTTATACAAACGATTCCAGAGTAGTACAAAAAAGGTAAATAAGAATGAAAATCATAAAAGACAATTAGATTTATTTCACTAGGTCATTAGAAAAAATGAAAAGTATTCGTATGTTCTAAAATATTTATAGGGGTGGAGTTAAGATGTGATGGAATAACAGGAACTTTCTGAATCTCCTTCCAACCAATCATATTATATTTCTATATGGGAAGATGATATGTGTAAGTCCTAAGAAGTTTATCATTATTAGTGCAGTTAGAAGAAATCTCCTTATAAGCAGTGGATGTAAATGTATTATAATGGGATGATTTAAAAAAAATTAAGGATAACAAAGAGGGATGTTCTGGAAGAAGGTAGAAAGGAGAGGAAAAAAGTTGGAATGGGTTACTATGAGAGTTGGGGAACTGAGGCCCTATCAAAATCTCAAATTCTATGATTTAGAAATTCTGGAGGTTTTCCTTAGAAATCTTCTGGCAGAAACCAGGTAACAACTTTTTGGAGATAATCTAGAGAGTATTATAATGTGTGTTGAAATAAATGGTATCTAGACTCCAGTCTAACTGAGATTTTTCTAAAAACTATTTAAAAATCAAAGAAAAGAATTAAGCTATGGTTTCATGATAATCAATTTGTTTCTCCATTATGCTTTGTTGCCTCTTTTATATTAAAATGTGTATCAAATTAAAATATAAAAATAAAATTAAAATGTATTAAATATCAAAATTTAATTAATTATAAAATGTTGAATTTTAAAGGTTTTAAAAATGTATTATTTTGGAAAAGAGTCATAGAACAGAATCTGTTTTAGATCCAGTTCCCTGTTTCTGAGTATTTTCTGTTTCTGAGATGCATTTCTTTGGGTGAAAGGTTGTTACCTTTAGGAGGTGACAATTTCAGTATGATATTCAAGAAATAAGACTGTTTTTATACTCATAAGAATTGGGTTTTGAGCTTAGCTTTCTCATTTATTATCTGTTTGACCTTGAACAAATTATTTTACCTCTTTGAGGTTCCACATACTCATTTGCTAAAGTCCTTGGACTTCTGATGAGACATCTTTCTCACATGTATTCCAGAAAAAGTCATTGTTTTAAATAATGAGCAAGAAAAAAAAGGGAAACAATGAACTCATTTATCCAATTCAGTATTGAACAAAATGACAGCTAGAATCACTAGGAAAGGGTCTCACCAGGGAAATCTATGTGAACTTGTATAAACCATACTGAAACCTGCTAGTGGCTTGACCAAAAATGTTAAAATTAGGGAAAAAGATTTCCTGAAGCATCATCCTTGGTTTAATTCCGGGGTTGAAATATAATGAAGTACACTGGAGCCAGAAATGGCATGAAAACCAAAATTCTATGAATAGAAATGCTCCAAGTAGGGGTAAAGCATGAAGCTCCAATCAGGGTCACAGAAAAGGGAATAGAGTCAATGTCTTGAGAATAGACACTCAAGGGAAGGGGGAATCTAGTAGCGTAAATGGTGAAAGTTAAGATGGGAGCAAAGAGGGACTGTCCATTTCATTCAAAATTGTATGAAAGGTCAATGCTTGATCCTGAAACAAAATTCCAAATGAAGAACTGAGGCTAAATATATGTAAACAAAAGAAAGTATTAAGCATAATGAAAAAAAATATTAAGCATTAAGAGATGTTTGAGAGGTAAATTTAAAAGAAGATAGTATGTTACACACCTACCCACAGAATCTTAAACTTCTTGTTCACAAGACTAAGAGAACTAAGACGTAACTGGAAGAGTCACTGGAAAAAAAAAATAACATGAAATGAAAAATGAAATAAGCTTGGAAGAAGGCAAAGGAAGAAAATTGTAATGAAGATAGGAAACTGTGAATAAAAGATGAATATCTTACCAGAGTAATGAACTTTATTAAAAATAGAGTCACTCAAATTGAACTAAGTGATTCTAAAAAGCAACAAGAAAGATTGAGTCAAAAGATTGAACATATGGAAGAAAATATGTCTACTGTATAAATAACAACTGGAAACCAAGTCAGAAATATAACAAGAATCATTGAACTCCCTGAACACTGTAACCAAACATTTCTAAAATATGCCATATTTCAAGCTATCATAAAACAAAATTGTGCATATTTACCAGAATAAGACACCAAAGAGATATATTAAAATCTATTAATCATCTCCTAAATTAAGCCCACATGTATATTATGTATAAAATTTTAAGCTTAAATGGAGATAAAAAATACTAGAAAAAGATAGAAAGAAAAGTTAACTTGTGTCAATTAATTTGCATGACACAGCAACATTTAAAAAATAGATCTAATTAAATTGATTAATCAAACAGATAGGATGTTTAATTTAAAGAGATATAAAGAAAAACTACATATCAGTTCACTTAATAAATATCTTAAAAGAGAGATCGATTGGATTATTAACAGAGTCTAAAACATGAATTGACATGTTGAATTCATACCAGGTATATATAATTAATTTAATTTTTTAAAATTATAAATATAATAATCCATTTAAAGAAAAAAGTCATCATTTTATAAGTAGTGCTAGAAAAAGTTTTTACCCAAATGCATCCTTTCTTTTTATAAAATAAATATGAAAATGAATAGTAATAAAAGGAAAGGAGGAGAGAAGGAAAGAATGAAGTAAAGAAGGAAAATAACTTATTAGCTAATGTCTGCCTTAGAAATCTGGGTATACAAGTTATTTTCTCCATATTTCCCCCATTTATAACAATTTTCTCTACTAACAAATAAACTCATTTCCTGTAGATTCATATTTTTTTTTGTTTTTTTTTTTTTGCTGGTTAAATATGGACTGCTTCTTCTTGAATTGTTCACTGGGCCTTAATTAAAGTATGGAAATATTTTAATAAAACAAGTTTAATTAATTAAATATAAGGGTAGCCAGTTGGCATAGTGGACTGAGTGCTGGGCCTAGAGTCAGGAATCTTCCTGAGTTCAAATCTGACCTATGACACATACTAGCTGTCTGACTCTGGGCAGATCACCGCTGTTTGCCTCAATTACTCATTTGTAAAATGAGAAGAAAATGGCAAACCACTCTAGTATCTTTGCCAAGAAAACCCCAAATGAATTTAAGAAGAGATGGACATGACTGAAAAATGACTAAATAAAAATTATAAAATATGATGAAAATTCCATAGTACTAAATTTCCAATCGGAACCATCTTTAGTTATTCTTACACTAAAAATATACAAAAATGATTCCTTTTCTGCATCATTATCAGTTCTTCATGTTGGCTACTTGATAATATAATGAATACTTGTATTCTCCTAATCCATAAACTAATAAGATTGTTACACATCTGAATTGTTATATCTCAAAAATTTTTTGAGGGTTAAATACCAATACCACAAATAAAAGTAAATATTGCATGCAATCCCTCTACCATTTTTAACCAGGAATGTCCATTTATTCTAGATGTCAAACAAATGTAACTTTCCCAGAATATAAAAAATTGAGTTACTTATTATAATTTTTTCAAGCAGGCCATAATCCTACTAATCCACTAGACTTATTTATTCTATGAATCAATAAAATACCTACATCCTCTAGAATTGACTCTTCTGTTGACAAATACAAAATTTTATTTATCTCCGGAAGTTCAAAACAAGAAGGTGGGAAGAAAAAAAAATAAAATGAAAAGGCTTAAAGTTTTTTTTTTAATTTTATCATCTTTTTAAAAAAATTATTAAGAATACTTTTTCATGGTTACATGATTCATGATTTTTCCCACCCATCTTCCCTCTCCCCTCCAAAAGCTGGCAAGCAGTTCCACTGGGTTATACATGTATCACTGTTCAAAACCTATTTCCATGTTATTCATATTTGCAGTAGAGATCTTTTAACATCACAACCCTTATCATATCCTCATCAAACTACATTATTGATCATATTTTTTTGCTCTGTTTCTATTCCCACAGTTCTTTCTCTGGATGTGAATAGCGTTCTTTCTCATAAGTTCCTCTGGATTGTCCTGATCATTGCATTGCGGCTAGTAGAAAAGTCTACTGCTTTTGATTGTGCCATGATGTATTAGTCTCTGTGTGCAACGTTCTCCTGGTTCTGCTCCTTTCACTCTGCATCAATTCCTGGAGGTCATTCCAGTTCACATGGAATTCCTCCAGTTCATTATTCCCTTCAGCACAATAGTATTCCATCACCAAAAGATACCACAATTTGTTCATCCATTCCCCAATTGATGTATTCCCCCTCATTTTCCAATTTTTTGCAAACACAAAGAGCGCAGCTATAAATATTTTTGTACAAGTTTTTTCCCCTTATTATCTCTTTGGGGTACAAACCCAGCAGTGGTATAGCTGGGCCAAAGGGTAGGCATTCTTTTAAAGTCCTTTGCAAATAGTGCCAAATTGCCCTCCAGAATGATTGGATTATACATTTTATCATCTTAAAGAAGTAGGAGACTTTTAGTACTAAAACATTAACAAGCTGTCATTAATCTATCACAATTGACAGTTTACAAACACTGATAAAGACCAATTTCCTCAGACTTAGGGAGTTACTTTGAACTCTAGAGTTCATGTGACATTCAGAGTCAGAGAGCAGTTCATGAAATCAGAGGAGGGACTTGAACCCAGATATTTGAGGTTTTGAGATCAACTCTCTGTCCATTTTATCACACTGGCACTAATTGATAATCATCACAATTGTTTGGTCATTTTCAGTTGTGTTTGACTCTTCATGACCCCATTTGGGATTTTCTTGACAATGAGACTGGAGTGGTTTGCCATTTCCTTTTCTAGCTTATTTTATAGATAATGAAGCTGAGGCAAACAGGTTTCACACAGATCTGAGGCCTTATTTGAACTCATGTCCTTTTGATCCCAGAACCAGCACTTTATCCATTAGCTCATCTAGCTGCCCCTACTAGAAGACTAACTGATAATCATAGACTCCTTTTAATGGGATGGGACACTGAATCATCAAATGTAGAATACAGAATATAGGGGTAAAAAAAACCTTAGAACTTATTTATTACAATATCTTCTGGTTACAGCTGAAAAAACAGAAGCTCAGTAGAGCAAAGTGATGAGTATTAGTGGTCATAGAATTAGTAAGGTTCTATGCTAATACTAGGCCCTAAGTCACATTCATATAATATTAGTATTTATCTATTTTTTAAAACAACCAATGACATCATTGATGTTTTGATTTGTGCCTGAAGTGGATTTAAATGAGGCAGAGTTGCACAGTCTTCTACCTCTTTATTCATTGAAATTCATTGGCAAAGGGGGCAGCTGGGTAGCTCAGTGGAGTGAGAGTCAGGCCTAGAGACAGGAGGTCCTAGGTTCAAATCTGGCCTCAGACACTTCCCAGCTGTGTGACCCTGGGCAAGTCACTTGACCCCCCCATTGCCCACCCTTACCAATCTTCCACCTATGAGACAATATACCAAAGTACAAGGGTTAAAAAAAAAAAGAAATTCATTGGCAAGAAAAAAGTCAGGAAAACTGGTGATGCCTTGGGATGACCTTGGCATCTTTGATGTCTGACCAAATTCTAAGCACTGTACAGCATTTGCTTTAGCCTTCTTCATAACCATTGCAATAAGTTGGTCTCATCCACTAATTTTACCAGAAAAAATCTCACATGCTTGGGGTAGACATCCCTCTTTCCCCCGAACTCATTGACAGCTTTGTGGCTTATTGGTTATCCTCAACCTGTTTTAGCCAATCTACCATAGCAATTTACCAAAGTATGTCCCTGCACACGCCAAAGTTTCTTGGAGCCATAAGAGAGATGGCGGATAGACAGCAAAGATGGATCAGCATCCGTCAAAAGAGCACTGTCAATTTCTCACAGCAGAGGTGTTAGTTGTCCTTGAACATCCATACTTTCTGTTTATATAATAATGCATATTTTATAGTACAGTAAGATTGACAGAGTGCTCTGCTCACAACATGCTGCTTGGGTAGTGTGTATTGTGTTTATAACTGAGGAAATTTAGACTAAGAGATGTTAACTCATCTGCTCATGGTCAAACAGTAAAGAGGGTAGCCAATATTCAATTCCTACCTCTATATATAGCAGTTTCTGTTATATTTCACCACTTATCTATAAAGTAGAACATTTCCAGGGTCACACATCTAGTAAATGCCTCTGACAAGGGATCAAAATTTAGATTGTATAACTCTAAGAGCATTCCTTTTCCACATTATCATTAATTTATCCTGGGTTCATGTTATCAGGTCTAGAGCTGAAAGGGATCATAAGAGTTATCTACTTCAATCCAGTTATTTTCCAGAGAAGGATATCAATGATCAGGAATATTAAGCAACTTTCCCAAGGTCACACAGGCAATAAGCATCAGTAGTCAGATAAAGGAACTCATACATGAGGTGACTTCATGCATGGAATCCAAGATGCTAGAATCTCTGCTAAGATTGCCTCGGAGTTCACAGCAAACAATCTACATCTCACTAAATGCCATATTTTATTAAAAAAATAAAACCAAGTGTTCCCTCCTTTGTTAACACATCTAATGTCTTAATTATTTTTCACTCTCATAAGTCGAATATTGTACTTATTCTGTGATACACACTGGCAAACTGGGCCTAGAAGAAATGGTGAGAGGAATTTGCTTTGATTTAATTAGCATGTAAAAGGATATTAAAGAAAAATTCAGGACTGACCAAAAGAGACCTAAAACTATATGGCGTCAATCATTTGCTAAACTGGGAATTGGCTGCTTAAACAAATTGATTATTTCCAAGAAATATCAGATACTCAAAAAGAGAAGAAATTGAACCTTGAAAGTCATTGTTGTTCTTGTTCAGTCATGACTGACACTCCATGGAGTTTTCTTGGCAAAGATACAAAAGTAGTTTGCCATTTCATTCTCTATCTCATTTTAGAAATGAGGAAACTGAGTCAAACAGGGTTAAATAATTTGCCCAGGGTCAAACAGCTAGTAAGTGTCAGAAGCTAGATTTGAACTCAGATTTTATTGGCTCCAGGTTGGCTCTGTTGACTGCAAAAAAAAATCATATGGTTCGTTTTTGGATTCAATGATTCCCTCCCCCATTACATATCACTAAATATATGTGCCCACCTTCCTAAAATTCTAAAGATTTTTGATTTGGGTACTTCAGCTAACAATGTTCATCATGGCCCATCTACGCTTGCCTTTCCTGAGCCAATCTTGTCCACATCATAGCAAAGAAAAGCCTGATAGCTCTCCCTCCTCACCAGTAAAATATGAACCCATATCATGAACCTGAATCAAAAAGAGAAGAAAGTTAAGCCCTTGCTAAGGCTCAGGAACATTGGTATGTACTTTCTAGATCTACGAAAAGAAAATGGATTTTTTTTTCAAATGAGAGAGAAAACTAAAATGAATTCCTTTGGCTGGGTTCCCATAGCATTCATGAGATTCAGCTTGTCAATTGAGATTTATGGAATTTCCCAATGTTCACAGTTGGCTTACCAGTGCCAACGTGCTCATGAATTTTTAAGGAGAAACGATCATTCACATTTCCTCCTCCTTTCAGTTCCCGGACTGGGCTTTGTTTACTGCCTTGAGAACATGATGAAGATTAAAAATGGGAAAAGCCCAACTTGTACACAGTGGTTAGAAAATTCATACACTATTGAAAGTACATTAATCTCAGGAGGGAGAAGGGAGGGCTAAGAGATGGCACTGCTTTATTCTCTACAACCTTAAATCAGAACAAAATCTAAGTCTAATTGATCTAAAACATTAGCGTACACTATTCACTGTAATAAATGAGAACTCTGATGAGGATTTTGTAGGACTGCAGTAACCTCAAATTGCACTGCTGAATTGTCTTTAATAAAAAAAAGAGAGAGAGAGAGAGGAAAAAAAATATACTTGACAAAAAGCAAAGGTATTTCCCCTAGGGCCTAACGGGTAAATCATAAAGTTCAAATGTTAAGAATCAGAGTGCTATTTTCTCTTTTTTGTCCCTAAATTTATTTTCTGACTTTCCCATAATTGCGATTAACTTTCATAAAGGAAATCATATTGTTATATTGATTAACAGTGGCTGCTTTTTCCAATTATGTGTGTAATGAGTTCAGTGGCAACGACCCAGAAAATGGACCAAGACCTCATTCTAGATGAATGCTAATTTGTGTTGAAGAATGTTTTTGGTGCTTTCTTTTAAATTCAGTAACTGATAGTGATAGATTTTTGCCATTAATTAATCAAAATGTCTTGAAATAGAGCTTAGCAGGTGGAAATAATTACCAGTTAATTGTCAACTGTTTATTGCTCTTTGGAGATGTAAATGTAAAGGCTGGGATCATTTTACAGTATTTACTAAGAAAAAGTTCATAATAAATAAATCAAAGGTATGGATGTTGTTATGGTAACAATATTTGTGTTTGCATGGTGTTTTAAGTGACAATACAAACAAGGCTAGGCGGTGATAATTTCCCTTTGGAATTAAAAAGCAGTTGGATAGGTGCACAGATTTTTCTTTTGAATTCTCTTCATTTATATTTCTTTGCTGTTGTGATTTGACTAGTTGGTATAAAACAGAAGAAAATGGGGCAGGTGGGTGGCTCAGTGGAGAGAGAACCAGATCTCCTTGAGATGGAGGTCTTGAATTCAAATGTGGCCTCAGACACTTCTTAGCTACTTGACTCTGGGCAAGTCCCAATTGCCTCATCTTTGGGGTTGTTCTGCCATGGAGTCAGTACTTACTATCAATTCTAAGAGAAAGAGAAAGACAACAGTGTGCGGTAGAAGCTCTTTTAGGGAAGAGAAAACAGAAGTTCACAGAGATTACATGGTTTGTCCACCATCACATGGCTATTAAGTGTCAAAGATGTTGTTTGAATCCAGATTTTACTGATATAGTTACAAATAAAATTCCATGGTTCAAGATTAGCATTAAAGTCTCTCAAAAATTAACTAACATTAAAAAGTTAAGAAAACACATATTTAGCATCTAGAATGTATAGGGTTCTGTTCTAGGTGTTTTTTATCAGATGAATAAGAATCCATACCTAGTACCTGGTCAAAAGAAATTTCACATGTTGGCCAAGACTATGTATAAATATAATTTAACTGGTTTTCAGAAATGGTTATGGAACATATAAAGTGTAATGGGAGAATATTATTTCTTTGCTTTGTTCACACACACATGCTTGGTAAGTTGAGAACTAGTACATGCCCCTAGAAGCCAGACCCTGTTCTACAAATGCATATAAAGGAAGAAGAAAGTAATCAGAATAATGGGAAATTTTTAAGTAATGAATCCACAGGAATAGAAAGAGAAAGAGAAGTTGTAGATGTTAGGTAGACAAATATGTTCTTAATTAGGTTGGGTTTTTTTTTGAGTCATATGGTATTACTAATAGTAGAAATGGGTTGGTGTTAATGATATGATTTTGCTCGAAAACTCCATTAACTTCAGGTGGGATAATATTGAGAAACTTTGTCTTCTCAATAGGAATACTTACAAAATTGTGAGAACTTGAGGATTAGTTTACCTATCACTCTGGATGGGCCTACTAATACTTCAAACTCTTTGAGTAATTTTGGTTAATTTGAAATCTATACATTTGGAAGTAGCCTCTGAGTTCCAGTCTTATTTCTGTAAGGTGAGGTTATTGAGAGAAAGACTACAGTTATAGGCTTGGATAATAGGTGAATACTTTCAGGAACCAACTTATACCCATGTATTTGTAGGAAAGCTCTTGTTTTTGATTTTATTCAGATCTTCATCTCTGATTCAAGTTCTCAGCTCTCCATCTCACTTCCACCCTTTCATTCTTTTCTTTTCTCTTTCTTTTTCCCCTCTTTTCTTTTACTTCTGTTTTCCTTATCATTGCTTTCCTTCCTTCCATCCTTCTTTCCTTCCATCTTCCCTTCCTTCCATCTTCCCTTCCTTCCTTCCTTCCTTCCTTCTTTCTTTCTTTCTGTGGAAATTTCCCAAGGTTCCCCCCCCTTAGGTTTTTCTTTTCTTTCTGCATTCTTCTTTGATGACCTTTTAATAATTTTTAAATGTATTTAATGACTGCCAATGCAGTGCTTGAAGTATCCATCTGTTTTATATTATTCACATTATGGGGCTGGCCCATTTACTTTTGCGATCCTTTATAATCTGATTTTTCCTTTTTAAGTCATTTTAAGGCATCTATCACCATTGAAAAATTAGTGATACTTCATTGTAAGGATCCAATAGACTTTATATTAAAATATGGTAAACAATTTTGATTCTTTAGAAAAAATAAAGTTCCAAGATTTGAGAAAACAACAGTATCAACTCAACCACCACTTAGAAAATATTCCTTGATAAACACACCCAAAGATATAACTTCAATGACTCATTTATTGTTAACATTGAACAAAGTATTTAAAAGTTATGCTTTCCTAGCAATGTCACCAACATGGAAGATGTCCTATTCAGAAACCTAGGGGAATTAATCTTTAGAACTTTTGTGGATGATATTATGCTAATTGAACCAATTCCCAGGACATTACTCCTCTCCTCAATGAAATACATGATTACTCAAAGGAAAATAGTCTAATAATACATTCAAATTAAGTAGAAGACCAGTTCATTAAGTAAACACATCATCAATACAAATGGGATTGAAAGTTACCAAGAAGTTATACTCAGGATTCAATAGGAAGAAGAAAATATAATGGATTATATTTGTGATTCTGCACAATAATTAATATAAATATCATCCCATTTCCTCTAAATATTTTAATACTACCAATTGCATGTCCAGAAATTCATTTTTTCTATTCCCACTTCCCACTTTAATTACTTCCCAACGGATTCTTACAGTAGTGTCTTAATACGTCTTTTTTCTTCTAGATGGGAAAAGGGAGGGAATAATTATGCTATGTATATATATAGCATCTGTTTTTTTATAGGTATTGTGCTAAATATTTTAACATATATTATCTTCTTTGATTGTCTCAACATTTTATAATTGATGAAGCTGAAGCAAAAAGTAGCTAAGTAACTTTTCCAGGGTCACAGATTTAGGAAGTGTCTGAGATTGTGTTTGAACCCAGTGATAACATGTCTCTATAATTCTGATTCTTACAAGTGCCTCTGTGCTACTCAATACCACTGTAATAATTACTTTACAAAAGTAAAATTCTGATCATATATCGCCACTGCCAAAAAATTATGCAATGACTACCTACCCATTATGAAATTGATTAAAAAATCTGTCACTGAAGTCCCTTCTCCATCATGCTATGGGTTTGACCCAACATTATTTTAAGTTTACATTTCCCTTCCTTCACTGGTTCTTCATTGGCCTCTTAATGTGAGTGTTCTGTTCCCCCAAAGATTACATTCTGGCCCTGGATTCTTCATTCCATGTATTTTCTCCCCTAGAAATGTCATTTACTATTATATTATGGTTTCAAACACAAACTTTCTATTTTACTTACCTCCTTTGGCAAAACATGAAGTCCTTTTTTTTGTAGCAATCATATATGAATATGGTACTAGTAAAATTGGAAAAAAATATCCATTGTATTAAAAAGGGAAAAAATGCTTCATTGAAGTAATAAAAATGCAGTAACTTCATTCTTTTTAAATCAAATTTTATTTATTTCAATTACATGTAGAAACAATTTTTGACAATTGTTTTCTGACATTTTGCAATTCATATTCTCTTCTTCCATTTCTCCACCCTTCCCTGAGGTAGCATATAGCCCAACATAGGTTATAATCAGAGCTTTCATACAATGTGTATTTCCATATTCCCCATGTCATGACTAAAGACAAAAATCACATACATAAAACCAAAAAAATTCATAAAGGAAATAAAGTGGAGGATGACATGTTCTGATCAGCAGTCAGATTCCAACCAGTTCCTTCTTTGGTTGTGGAGAGCAGTTATTTTTATTTGTTTGTTTTCTTTTGTTTGTTTGTTTTCTTATGAGTCCCTTAGGGTTATCTTGAAACCTTATTTTGCTGATAATAGTTTAGTCCTTCACTTATGATCATTGTACAACATTTCTGTTACACTGCTCTAGGTTATGTTCACTTCATTTTGTCAGTTTATATAAGTTTTTCCATGTTTTTTCTGAATTCGTCCTGTTCATCATTTCTGACCATAGACCAGTGGTTCCCAAACTTTTTTGGCCTACCTCCCCCTTTCCAGAAAAAATATTACTTAGCCTCCTGGAAATTAATTTTTTTTAATTGTAATAGAAATTAATAGGAAAGATAAATGCACCTGTGGCCATCACCACTCTCCTGGATCACTGCGGCACCCACCAGGGGGTGGTAGCTCCCACTTTGGGAATCATTGCCATCGACCATACATAGTTTACTATGGTCATTAACTACAGTTTGTTGATTTCCTAATCTATTCTATTGATCCACTATTCAATTTTTTAGTTAGTACAAGACCATTTTGATGAATCCCAGTTTATAACAGAGTTTGAGATCTGGAAAAGTTGTCTCTTTCCATCATATGTTTTTCATTAATTCATTTATATTCTTGACCTTTTGTTTTGTTCTTCAAGATGAATTTTTAATTATTTCTTCTAGTTCTAGGTAATAATTTTTTTTAGTAGTTTGCTTGGTTTAGCACTAAATAGGTAAGTTAACTGAAGTGGGATTATTATTTTTATTATGTTGGCTCATCCTCTCCATGAGCAATTGATATTTTTTTCCAACTGTTTAGGTCTGATTTGTGTGAAAAGTATTTTCTAATTGTATTCACATAGTTTCTGTGTCTTCTTCTTTTTTTTTTTTTTTGGTACATATATTCCTAAGTATTCTATACTTTCTACTATTATTTTAATTGGAATTTCCTTTTCTCTTTTGTCATTCAACTCATTTGTATTAAATAGAAATGCAAATGCTAATCATTTATGTGGATTTATTCACTGTTTCTATTATTTTTTTAATTGATTCTTTGGAGTTCTCTACATCATTATGTCATCTGCTAAGAGTGATAACTTTGTTTCCTCATTGCCTATTCTAATTCTTTTAAATTCTTTTTCTGATCTTATTGAAATTGCTAGCATTTCTAGTACAATATTAAGTAGTAGTTGTGATAATGATCATCTTTGCTTCACCCCTCAACTAATTATAAAATTTGAGTTCATCCCCATTACAGATGTTTGATGATCATTTAAGATAGAGGATCTTTACAACATTAAGGAAGCTCTTTTATTCAAATATTTTCTATTGTTTTTATAAGGAAGGGGTATTGTATTTTGTCAAAAGCTTTTTCTGCATCTATTGAGATAAATATATGGTTTCCTTGGTTTTGTTGTTGATATGGCCAAGTATGCTGATAGTTCTCCTAATACTGAACCATCTATTCATTCCTGTAATAAAACCACCTGGTCATAGTGTTTGATCTTTGTGATATGTTTCTATAATCTCATTGCTAGTATTTTGTTTATTTTTATATCAATATTCATTAGGGAGATTGGTCTATAGTTTTCTTTCTCTGTTGTTTTTTTTTTTCTGGCTTAGGTATCAGCACTATATTTGTGTCATAAAACAGAATTTGTAAGAATTCTGTCTTCTATTCTTCGAAACAGGGAAATAGAGAATTTTTCAAATATCTCTGCAAACTCTGCCCTCCATAAATTCACTGGATTATTCTCCCCTCTCACTGCAGTGATACATACCCTCCATATTCTTTTTGTTTTGAGTTGCTTTATTTTCTATTTTTGTGTATTTTGTAGGGTTTGGGCTAGCTTAGATTCCCTGATTCCATTATTTTAGTTGCCAGGCTTTAATTTCATCTTCTTGATCTCTCTCACAATTTACAATATTAAAAACTTTCATGGAACCCAAAAAGGCCATATTCTTTTAAAAATATCACTATTATTCTTAAAACTTATATAAAAATTGAAATATTCCAGGGAAAGTACAAAATAACCCAATAGGCATCGGTCGGCTATAAGTAAAATTATTTCTTTACCTGTGTATTTGGTTAGAAAGTTTATTAAAATGATTCCAGTTTTATTGATGTTTTTTCTTCACTTTTCTTTCTAAATTTTCTTCCCTTTATTCTTTCATACATCTCAGAGAGTTAGAAAACCACATTAATTTTGCTTTGAAAGCTTTCCTTTTAGTATTACTGAAAAACAGCAGTAATAAGGTTTATTTTATTTTTAAAGTCAAGTTCAATAATTTTAATTGATTATTTTTTTATTTCATAATTTCTTACAATAATATTTTATGAGTAAGATTGGAAGAACAGTCATTCATTTTAATAAGGAAAGAATATAATCTTGGATAAGAAATCAAAGAAGTTAATCTTTTTAACTGTGGTTTCAATTTTATCTATGAAAGAGATAAACTTTCAGAAGGATGAGGCATGTTAATGTGTTATCATTATCATCACAAATTGTTATTATCATCTTTTTTTCAAGTATTTGTGACAAAACACTGTCATTATACAACTTTCTTTTTTTGTTTTCTTTTGATTTATATTATTTTGTCATTTTCTATATTGTTTTCCTCATGCTGTTTATTTTACTATGGAATCATTTTATATGATTTTGAATGCTATTCTGAATTTTTCATATTCAAAATATATTTTTTGATTTTTAAATTTACTTATATACCTTGGTTTGTTACATCAAAATTCCCAGGTAACTCGCTCTCCATTTCTTCCCTTCAACACAGAATTTCTTATGAAATAGTAATGTCTCATCAATTAATTCCAGATTGATGGGTTTTACATTTTTAAATCTTTGTTGCCACAAAGAAGTGTTGCTATGAATATTTTAGTATATTTTGGAGCTTTTATATCTTTGATATTTTGGGGGTAAAAGGGGAAACTGAACATGTTATCATATTGAAGAAGGCTGACCCTAGGAATAAATGGAACAAAATATATCTCACATCTTTGTGGAGGTGGAGAAATATATTTGTGAAACTACTCATTTACTGTCCGAATTGATTATGTTGTTTAGTTTTTATGGGCTCCTTATTTTATTTTTTTAATTTGTTACAAGTAATTTCATTTGCCTATTTCTCATTTTTGTTGTGATTTTCAATTGCTTTAAAAAAATTCAGGAAGATAGTGAAACAGAAGCTGGGAAAACTTGAACCTCTATGAGAATCCTCTTTAACCCACCTTAAAATTACACTTCAAAATGAATACTGCAGTGAAAGGATCAATGAGGAGATAGAGTGAAGCAAATTGTATGTAGAGAAATCTTGAAAGGCACATGAAGAAGGTCAGGTTTGCTAGGCTAAGAGTCCACAGGAAGCCACACCAAGGAGTACCAGCTAAAGCCAACAGCAAGCCCATCCATTTCACATCTATTGTTCCAGATTCTGAACCTGGGTTCAAGCCAATTATCAAGACTCTGAGACTCTGCCAAAGCCAACACCAGTGCAACCCCATGCCCACCCCTTGAAATTCCAAGTCACAGGCCAAGCCTTCAGTGAGGGCCCAAGCAGTAGTGCAAGGCAAGCCACAGTGTGCCTAGCTGGAAGTCCAGAGGGAGGCTGGAAGTCCAGAGGGAGGCTCTGAGTGACTTTCCAGAGCCTAAACCAAGGCCCCAAACCACAGTATAAGGCAGTTGGCAAGATGCCTAGCTTTGTAATCACAATGGGAAGATCCAGAGCCTTGCCCAAGCCTGCAATGAGGTCCTAAATGCCAGTACAAGGTAGTTCATGTAATATATCTGATTTGTGTAAGCCCAGAAGTAGGTCCAGAGCCCCTATCAAAGCTCAAGGTGAAGTTAAAAGAAAATTAATTGGGAATAGAAAGGAATATACTTTCTTTTCCACAGTACATGGCACCTACACAAAAATTTCCCATGATTTAGGGTATAAAAACTTCATAATCAAATGCAAAAAAGCATAAATAATAAATTCATTCTTTTTGGATCATAATGAAATAAAAATGTTAGTCAATGGGGCAGCTGGGTAGCTCAGTAGAGTGAGAGTCAGGCCTAGAGACGGGAGGTCCTAAGTTCAAACCCGGCCTCAGCCACTTTCCAGCTGTGTGACCCTGGGCAGGTCACTTGACCCCCATTGCCCACCCTTACCAATCTTCCACCTATGAGACAATACACCGAAGTACAAGAGTTAAAAAAAAATGGTAGTCAATGAAGGTCCACAGAAAGACAAATAAAAATTAGTTGGAAATGAAATAATCTAATGCTAGAAACAGAGTGGGTTAAAGAATAAATTATAGAAACAATAATTTCACTAAGGAGAATGACACTTAGGAGGCAGCATCTCAAAATTTATCTGATACAGTCAAAACAGTACTTAGGGGAAATTTCATATCTGTAAAGCTTACCTCAATTAAAAAGAGCAATTTTCAGATAAGAAAATCAAAGTTATCAATAATTAAATTTAAAAAAAGTTCTTAATCCCTCTTGATTAGAGAAATGCAATTAAAACAACTCTGAGATATCATATCACACCTTTAATATTGGCCAAGGTGACTTTAAAGAAGAGTGGTAAATCCTGGATGGGATGTGGCAAAACTGGGATACCAATGCATTGTTAGTGAAATTGTGAACTGATTCAACCATTTTGAATTTTGAATTAAGCTCTAAGGGCCATAAAAATGAGCCTATCCCTTGATCTTAGATTACTACTACTAGGTATGTATCCCAAAGTTATTAAAGAGGGGGAAATTGACATACTTGTACAAAAACATTTATAGCAGCCCTTTTTGGAGTAGCAAAGAATTTGAATTTCAGGGGATGTTCATCAATTGGGGAATAGCTAAACCAGTGATGTGCAAACTACAGCCAGTGGGGCAGATGCAGCCCCCTGAAATGTTCTATCAGGCTATGTGACATTATTCCTAATCTGATGAATACAATGAGTAGGATAAAATACAATGAAACTTTGAAAGAGTTGCCTTAGAAACAGACTGACTGATGAGCATTTCCTTTCCTTTGGCACCCTCTTTAAAAAGTTAGCCCATCACTGGGCTAAACAGTTGTGGTATATGGTGCTAAAGGAATAGTATTGCGGCATAAGAAATGATAAGCAGGACAATTTCAGAAAAAAATCTGGATTTACATGAACTGATGCAGAGTGAAATAAACAGATGTTGAAAGCTATCCAACAGCTCCAGGAATATGATAAGGATGGTTTAAGTGAGAAAAAAAAAAGATTCTGGTGACCCTCTGTCTGTCAACTCCATCTGACTGGCAATGAACTTGAGATTTTACTATATACAGTATTTAACAAAACCCCTTTTCACACCAAAGCCCCCAAAAGTTTCACAGCTGCACAGACACAGGATCACCTCATGAGGATAATGCAGAAAAAGTCCCAAGGCTAAAAAATGAGCTTCAGACACCCTGGTTAAGATGGTGGCAGAGTAAAAAGCAGCTGCTTAACCTCTCCTAACCAAAACATATAGGACTCCTCAAGGGGACATAAAAACAAATTCAGACGATTGAAGGGACCACACAACAGATTGCAGCGTTGAAGGTACATGGGTTCAGGGCATTTCCATGCTATAAAGGGGTGAAACAGTTCTCACTAAATCATGAGCTAAGCAACCTCTTCACCCGCCCACCACCTACAGTGCCAAAGCCAGTGCAAAAGAATTAGAGCAATTTTGGGACACCCATTAAGTCACTGGCAGCTCCAGGGCCTGCTTTTGAGAGCAGCAAGACTTAAGACCACAAGAGGCTAAAGAACGCATGAAATTTGAACACAGACCTTGAGCACAGGCACATGTGAAGGTAGGGACTCAGGCGCAGGCAAAGGCTTGGAAACCTTGAGTGAGGAACCAGTGCAGATGGGTGCACAACTGTGGAAGCAGCACCCTGAGACTGTTAAAGGAGTTTTCGGCAGAGGATCAAACAAGGGGGACCACCAGGAGGCTTGACCTGGAGAACAACAAGACCTGAGAACTCAGGAGCCTAAAGAGTGCAGACAGATCCTGAGAAGGCACTGAGCTAAAAATGGAAAACCAAAATCAGGAATCCCAGAAGAGAAAGATAAAAAAGAAGAAATCTTTAACACTTGATAACTTTTACACAGAGAAAATCCAGACAACAGAGCAAACAGAAGAGGAGAACAAACAAGCAATCACATCCAAACATTCCCAAAATAATTGAAACTGGTCACAAGCTCTTGAAGAGTTCAAATCTGAGATGATGAGAAAGATGGAAAAGATTTGGCTAGAGAAGTGGGAAATACCTCAAAAGGAAATCAGGCAAGAAAATAACAGTTTAAAAGACAGAATTTTGCAATTGGAAAGTGAGGAAAGTAAATTGAAGACCAGAAATTACCATATTGAAAAGGAAAACCAAAATATTATAGCCAAAAACCAAAAGATTTTAGCCAAAAACCAGTCTCTAAAGGCTAGAATTGAGCATTTAGAAGCTAATGATCTCTCAAGACAGCAAGAACAAATAAAACAAAGTCAAAAGACTGATAAAATAGAAGGAAACATGAAATATCTCAATGAAAAAGTGACAGATCAAGAAAACAGGTGTAGAAGAGACAATCTGAGAATCATTGGTCTTCCTGAAAAAGCAGAAATTAATAGAAATTTGGATTCCATACTAAAAGAAATTATTCAGCAAAATTGCCCTGAAGTTCTACAACAAGAGGGCAATATAGACATTGAAAGGATCCATAGATCACCCTCTACACTAGACCCTGAAAAGACAACCCCCAGGAATATAATAGCCAAATTCAAGAGCTTCCAAGTAAAAGAAATTTTTTAATAAGAAGCCAGAAAGAGACAATTCAGATATCAAGGAGCACCAATCAGGATCACAGAGGATCTGGCAGCCTCCATGCTAAAAGACCACAAGGCTTGGAATATGATATTCAGAAAGGCAAGAGAACTGGGTCTACAGCCAAGGATTACCTACCCATCAAAATAGACTATGTGCTTCCAGGGCAAAGAATGGGCATTCAACAAGATAGATGATTTCCAAGAATTTGCACAGAAAACACCAGGACTAAATGGAAAGTTTGATATCCAACTACAAAAATCAAGAGAAACATGAAAAGGTAAATAAGAAACAGTGGGGAAGGAAAGAAAACTCTTATTTTTTTTTAAATTGCCTCTTTAAGGTCTTTGATAAGATCTAATTATTTATATTCCTATGTGGAGAAATGTTATGTGTAATTCTCTGTAGTGAACTCTAATCACTATTATAGTTTTCACTATTATAGTAATTAGAAAAATTATTCATAGGGAGAAGTAGGAGTACTATATGGTCTAAGATTATATGGGGGTGGGAAAGAGGGGGGGCAAATAGTAGAGGACACCAAGAAAAACTTGAATGAATCAGGAAAATAGGATATTCTATTACATAGAAATAGGGCATGGGAAGGAGAGGGGATGAATACTATTATAAGAAGGAGAGGAAGAGAGCATTAAGAGGTAATATTTAAACCCTACCCTTAGTGGAATTAACCCTGAGAGGGAAGAGTAGCTTTATCCATTAGGATATAAAACTCTATCCAACCCTACTGAGAAAGTCAGAAGGGATAAACCAAGGGGAGTAGGGGAATGGGGAGGTTGAAAAAAGGGAGGGGAGAAGAAGGGGAAGGGATTCATTAGATCTTAAAAATAAAAAAAAGGGAATAACAAGGGAAGGGGTGGAAAGGGAAATAAATGAAGGGAGGGGACAAGGGGAACTGGTCTAAAACAAACCACTGGTTTAAAAGGAAATAGGATAAGAAGAAGGGGTAGAACTAGGAGAGGATACCAAAATGTTGGGAAATACACAACTGATAATTATAACTTTGATTGTGAATGGGATGAACTCGCCCATAAAACGGAAGCAAATAGCAGAGTGGATTAGAAACCAAAATCCTACCATATGTTATCTACAGGAAACACATATGAGGCAGGTGGACATATACAGGTTTAAGGTAAATGGCTTGAGCAAAATCTTTTTGTCTTCAAATGAGAAAAAGACGGCAAGAGTGGTGATTATGATTTCTGATGAAGCCAAAGTAAAAATACATATGATTAAAAAGATAGGGAAGGTAATTACATCCTGATTAAAGGCAGTATAGTATAGGAAATGACAGTGCTCAAATTGTATGCACCAAATGGCATAGCATCCAAATTCCTAAAGGAGAAACTGGCAGAGCTCAAGAAGGAAATAGATAGTAAAACCATAATAGTGGGAGATCTAAACATTCCTCTTTAAGATCTAGATAAATCAAACCAAAAAAGAAATAAGAAAGAGGTAAGACAGTTGAATGAAATCCTAGAAAAATTAGATTTAAAAGATATATGGAGAAAACTAAATAGGGACAAAAAGGAATACACCTTCTTTTCAGTTGCACATGGTACATTCACAAAAATTGACCATGTAATAGGGCAAAGAAACAGTGGAAATAAATGCAAAAAAGCAGAAATAATAAATGTAACCTTCTCAGATCATAATGTGATAAAAATAATAATTACTAAGGGCACCTGAACAGGTAAATCAAACACTAATTGGAAATTAAATAATATGATTCTCCAAAACCAGTTAGTCAAAGAAGAAACCATAGAAACAATCAACAATTTCATTGCAGAGAATGACAATGATGAGACATCCTACCAAACTCTGTGGGATGCAGCCCAGGCAGTACTCAGGGGGAATTTATATCATTGAGTGCATATATTAACAAATTAGGGAGGGCAGAGACTAATGAATTGGGCATGCAACTCAAAATATAGAAAGCAATCAAATTAAAAATCCCCAGATGAAAACTAAATTAGAAATACTAAAAATCAAGGGAGAAATTAATAAAATTGAAAGTAAAAGAACTATTGAATTAATAAATAAGACTAGAAGCTGGTATTTTGAGACAACAGATAAAATAGACAAAGTATTAGTCAATTGAATAAAAAAAAGGAAAGAAGAAAACCAAATTGACAGTATTAGAGATGAAAAGGGAGACCTCACCTCCAATGAAGAGGAAATTAAGGCAATCATTAAAACTATTTTGCCCAATTATATGCCAATAAATATAGCAATCTACGTGATATGGATGAATATTTAAAAAACTATAAATTGCCTAGATTAACAGCAGAAGAAATAGAATGCCTAAATAATCCCATATCAGAAAAAGAAATTGAAAAAGCCACCAAAGAATGACCTAAGAAAAAATCGCCAGTGTCTAATGGCAAGTGAATTCTATCAAACATTAAAAGAACAACTAATTCAAATACTATACAAACTATTTGATATAATAAGCAAAGAAGGAGTCCTACCAAACTCCTTTTATGACACAAATATGGTACTGATTCCAAAACCAGGTAGATAAAAAATAGAAAAAGAAAACTACAGACCAATTTCCCTAATGAACATAGATGCAAAAATCTTAAATAGAATACTAGCAAAGAGAATCCAGCAAGTGATCAAGAGGATTATCCACTATGATCAGGTGGGATTTATACCAGGAATGCAAGGTGGGTTCAACATTAGGAAAACCATCCACATAATTGATCATATCAACAATCTAACAAACAAAAACCACATGATTATCTCAATAGATGCTGAAAAAACCTTTGACAAAATACAACATCCGTTCCTATTGAAAACACTGGAAAGTATAGGAAAAGAAGATCCTTTCCTAAAAATAATAAACAGTATATATCTAAAACCATCAACAAAAATCATATGCAATGGGGATAAATTAGAAGCCTTCCCAATAAGATCAGGAGTGAAACAAGGATACCCATTATCACCTCTATTATTTAACATTGTACTAGAAACACTAGCAGTAGCAATTAGAGAAGAAAAAGAAACTGAAGGTATCAAAATAGGCAATGAGGTGACTAAGCTATCACTCTTTGCAGTTGGTATGATGGTCTACTTAAAAAATCCTAGAGAATCAACTAAGAAGCTTGTAGAAATAATCAACAACTTTAGCAAAGTTGCAAGATACAAAATAAATGCACATAAATCATCAGCATTTCTATATATTTCCAACACATTAGAGCAGCAAGAGGTAGAAAGAGAAACACCTTTTAAAATCACACTAGATAATATAAAATACTTAGGAATCTATCTACCAAAAAAACACAGGAATTATACGAAAACAACTAAAAAACACTTTCCAAACAAATAAAACTAGATCTAAACAGTTGGAAAAACATTGATTGCTCATGGGTAGGATGAGCTAACATAACAAAAATGACCATTCTACCCAAATTAATTTACCTATTTAGAGCCATACCTATCAAACTACCAAAAAACTTTTTCACTGAATTAGAAAAAAAACTATGACAAAGTTCATTTGGAATAACAAAAGATGAAGCATATCAAGGAAATAATGAAAAAATTTGAAGGAAGGTGGCATAGCAGTATCAGATATTAAACTATACTATAAAGCAGCGGTCATCAAAACAATATGGTACTGGCTAAGAAAAAGAAGGGAGGATCAGTGGAATAGACTTGGGGTAAGTGACATCAGCAAGACAGTGTATGATAAACCCAAAGAGCCCAACTTTTGGGACAAAAATCCACTATTTGACAAAAACTGCTGGGAAATTTGGAAAACAATATGGGAGAGATTAGGTTTAGAACAACATCTCACACCCTATACCAAGGTAAATTCAGAATGGGTGAATGACTTGAATATAAAGAGGGAAACTAAAAAAATTAAGTGAACACATAATAGTATACCTGTCAGATTGCTGGGAAAGGAAAGATTTTAAAACCAAGCAAGAGTTAGAGAAAATTACAAAATATATAAAAAATAATTTTGATTATATTAAATTAAAAAGCTTTTGTACAAACAAAAACAATGCAA
>NC_058131.1:497298529-497348744 GCF_016433145.1 Gracilinanus agilis | reverse complement strand
CTATACTATAAAGCAGTGGTCATCAAAACAATATGGTTCTGGCTAAGAGAAAGAAGGGAGGATTAGTGGAATAGACTTAGGGTAAGTGACATCAGCAAGACAGTGTATGATAAACCCAAAGAGCCCAACTTTTGGGACATGAATCCACTATTTGACAAAAACTGCTGGGAAATTTGGAAAACAATATGGGAGAGATTAGGTTTAGAACAACATCTCACACCCTATACCAAGGTAAATTCAGAATGGATGAATGACTTGAATATAAAGAGGGAAACTAAAAAAATTAAGTGAACACATAATAGTATACCTGTCAGATCTCTGGGAAAGGAAAGATTTTAAAACCAAGCAAGAGTTAGAGAAAATTACAAAATATATAAAAATAATTTTGATTATATTAAATTAAAAAGCTTTTGTACAAACAAAAACAATGCAAACAAAATTAAAAGGGAAACAACAAATTGGGAAAAATCTTTATAACAAAAAACTCTGACAGGGGTTTAATTACTCAAATATACAAGGAATTAAATCAATTGTATAAAAAATCAAGCCATTCCCCAATCGATAAATGGGCAAGGGCCATGAATAGGCAATTTTCACGTAAAGAAATCAAAACTATCAATAAGCACATGAGAAAGTGTTCTAAATCTCTAATAATTAGCGAAATGCAAATCAAAACAACTCTGAAGTATCACCTCAAACCTAGCAGATTGGCTAAAATGAGAGAAGGGGAGAGCAATGAATGTTGGAGGGAATGTGGCAAAATTGGGAAATTAATGCATTGCTGGTAGAGCTGTCAACTTATCCAACCATTCTGGCTGGCAATTTGGAACTATGCTCAAAGGGCCATAAAATAATGCCTGCCCTTTCATCCAGCCTTAACATTGTTGGGGTTGTACCACAAAGAGATAATAGATAAACAGACTTGTATGAAAATATTTGTAGCTGCACTTTTTGTGTTGGCAAAAAACTGGAAAATGAGGATATGTCCTTCAATTGGGGAATGGCTAAACAAATTATGGTATATGCTAGTGATGGAATACTATTGAGCTCAAAGGAATAATAAACTGGAGGAATTCCATGTGAATTGGAAAGACCTCCAGGAATTGATGCAGAGTGAAAGGAGCAGAGCCAGAAGAATATTGTACATAGAGTCTGATATACTATGGTAAAATTGAATGTAATGGACTTCTGTACTAGCAGCAATGCAATGGCCCAGGACAGTTCTGAGGAACTTATGTTAAAGAATGCTACCCACATCCAGAGGAAGAACTACAGGAGTGGAAACACAGAAGAAAAACAACTGCTTGAACACTTGGATTGATGAGGACGTGATTGGGTATATAGACTCGAAACTACCACACCCATGCAACTATAAACAATTTGGAAATAGGCCCTGAACAAGGACACATGTTAAAACCAGTGGAAATGTGCATCGGCTATGGGGGTGAAGTCGGGGGTGAAGGTCAAAGTAAGAGCATGAATCATGTAACTATGTTAACTTTTCTAAAAAATAAAAATTATTAAATGGAAAAAAATGAGCCTCACTTTATCTAAAAGTGGAATTTTGCCTGAGCCTGCTACTCTGTGACCGTGGGTAGTCTAGGAACAGGCGGCTTAATTTTTTGCATTTCTGTCTTGGAGAGAAACTCATAATCTCTTAACTGTTGGTTTGCTAAGAACTTAAATTTTTCCAATAATACTGAAATGCTTTCCAACAAGAAAAGGTGTGGATCATAAAAGGAATCAAAAGAGGAGTCAAGATTTTTATCTTGACCCATTTGGTCTGTTTCTGACTTGCAGAGTAGAATGGTCAAAGAACAGCCTTGCCGGACTGCATTGATCTTTTAATGGGGTTCAGATAAAAATATCTATTAGAGACTCTCTTTCTCTCAATACCTTCAACAAACAGAATCAGGAGAACATTGTACACAGTACCAGCAATAAGGTAGAGTGATCAACTGTGAATACTTAGCTACTCTCAATAGTGCAATGATGTGCTATAGTTTAAAGAATATATGACAGGGAATGCTATCTACCTCCAGAGAAAGTACTGTTGGAGCAGATGGATGTAGATCGAAACATACTATCTTTAGGGGGCAACTGGATAGCTCAGTGGATTGAGAATCAGGCCTAGAGATGGGAGGTCCTAGGTTCAAATCTGGCCTCAGACACTTCCCAGTTGTGTGACCTTGGGCAAGTGACTTAACCCCTATTGCCTACCCTTACCACTCTTCTGCCTTAGAACCAATACACAGTATTGACTCCAAAACAGAAGGTTAGGGTTTTTATTAAAAAAAAAAAAACAAAAAAAAACAAACAATACTATCTTTCACATAAATTTATTTATAGTTTTATTAGAGGATTTGGGTTTTGTATGAGTGTGCACTTATAACAATGACCAATATAGAAGTGTGTTTTGCATGACAATACACATATAACACAGAATAAATTACTTACAACAAACAAATTGCAGGGAAAGGATGGAGAGAGAAGGTTTGGATCTTATACTTTTGGAAAATATATGTTGAAAATTATTTTTAAATGTAATTTGGAAAATAAAATATCTTTGAGTTAAAAAAGTAATCCTGGATACCATAACTTTTTTTCACTTTTTTGTCATCCTCTCCCACACACATACACAATTCTTATTTTATGAGTTAATATTATGAAAATATATAGAGATCTACAGCAGTTAAGAATCCTAAATAAATCAAAAGTTTTTCTTCTTCACTAAGATATTATAAATACTTTTTTTATAATTATGCTTTATTTTTATCATTTTTAAAAATTTTTGTTTTCCAAATTCTTGCACACTTACTGATCCCTTCTTCATCCATTGCATTGAGAAGGCAAGCAATCTGATGAAATTATACATGTGAAGTCATGCAAAAAATATTTCCATGTTAACCATGTTGCAAATTAAAAAAACAAACAAACAAGAAAAATAAGTTTAAAAAGAGTGATTTATTTGGCGCTGTGTTCATCAATTTTGTTTTTTGTTTTTTCCTGAGTATGGATAGCATTTTTCTTTGTAATTCCTTTGGAGTTGTTAATTAGAGTAGAATTACACAACTGATCACCATTACAATATGTTGTTATATGTCTGTTAAAGTGTGCAATGTTTAGTTCTGGTCACGTGCTTTGTGCCCAATTTTTTCTGAAAATTCCAGTCCATTATTTCTCATATCACAGTATTATTATTCCATAATGATATATAAAAACTTCATCAATCTTTTAACTTTTTTCAGTCATATCTGACTCTTTGTGATCACATTTGGCATTTTCTTGGGAAAGATTCTGGAGTGGCTTGCCATTTTCTTCTCCAGATCATTTTACAGATGAGGAAACTCAAGCAAGCAAAGTTCAGTGACTTATTCATGGTCATACAGTTAATAAGTGAGGCTGGATTTGAACTTCCTGAGTCCAAGCCTCATGTTATATCCATCTTATTACCTAATTGATATGCAACTTGTTCAGTCATTCTTAAATCAATAGATATCTCTTTAATTTCCAAACTTTTGCTACCACAAAAAGTTACTAAATACATTTTTGTGTACATATGCACACACATATGTATATATATATACATATACATATGTATATATATATAATTTTATTTTCTCATCGATCTCTTTGGGATACAGACCTAGTTGTGACATTGCTTGGTAATTGCTCTTAATTCTGCTACAGAAAAAAAAATTATTTATTTACAACTCTACCAATATTTTAGTAGCATACCAATTTTTTCCACATTCCCCTCTAACATTTCCCATTTTCCTTTTCTGTCACATTTACCAATCTCATAGGTGTGAGATGGTAACTCAGTGTTTTTTTAATTTGCATTTCTCTAAAGAGTAGTGATTTAACATATTTTTTTTCATATGCCTATATAAGTTTTTTTTTCTACTGAAAACTGCCCATTCATAATCTTTGACTATCAATTGAAAAAGACTCATATTCTTATAAATTTGAATCAGTTCTCTATACATTTAAGAAATGAGGCCTTTGTCAAAAAAACTCCCTGTAAATTTTTCTAGTTTTCTGATTTCCTTCTAGTTTTGACTCTAATAGTTTTATTTGTAAAAAACCTTTTTAATACAAACTATCCATTAATTAATATATTAATAAATGTATTAATACATTATCATATTTAATGTATTAAATAATGTATTAATAAGTTAATACAAACTATCCATTCATTCATACACACCACCATATCTTGAAGTATATTTCCTCTCTATGTGTCTTCCTTTAAGAATTTCCATCTTCTTAAAGTATTTTCCTTCCTGAAAGTTTCCCTAATTTTCCCAGTGGTTAGTGTTCCTTACTCTTTCAAATAGTTCTAGAAAATTTAAAAATGATTATTGATTTTGATTATGATAAATTTTTTTGACTATGATTATGATTTTTGATTTTGATTATGATTAAAAATGTTTATTCTGGAGAGCAAACTGGAACCATGTTCAAAGGGTCATTAAACTTTACATATACTTTGACCCTGCAAAATAACTATAAGTGCTTTTTCTCAAAGAGATTTTTAAAAAGGAGAAAGTACCTACCTGTATAAAAATATTTATAGCAGCTATTTTTGTGCTGGCAAAGAACTGGAAACTGAAGGGATGTCCATCAGTTTGGGAATGTTTGAAAAGTTTTATGTAATATATGCTTTTAATGGAATAATATTGTGCCAAAAGAAATGACAAACAAGATGATCACCCCAAAAAAATACACCTGGAAAAATTTATATGAAGTGATGCAAAGTAAAGAAAGCAGAACCAGGATAATGTTGTACACAGTAAGAACAATAATATGACAAACTGTGAATCTCTTAACTGTTATCAACAAAGCAAGGGAATGTAAAAGGATATGTACCACCATAGAAGAAAGGAATATCTACCACAGCTCTAAGGGAATGTAAAATTATATCTACCACCATAGAAGAATTAGATGTAGATTAAAATATAGCATTTTCTTTTTATTTCCTCCATGAATTTTTCTCTAGTAAAAGGAATATGTATTTTCTTTTACAACATGATGACATGGAAGTATGTATTATAAAATAATATACATACATATGTATTTATATAATCTATATCATATTTCTTACTTTCTTGAGGAGGCAGGAGGTGTGGTAAGGAGAAGACATAGATCACAGAAAAGTCAGAAATTGAATATTTAAATTTACAACGATGTGTAGTCTCAAAAAAAGTACAATTTAAAATTTAATAGTGCTTTTTGATAATGTTTAATTGTTGATATTGTTTAATGCCACTTCTATTTCCCAATATTGCCTATTAACAATCTATCCCTTCCCCCTACTATGACAGCCATTCCTTATAATGAAAAAAAAAGGCTTACAAAAACTGACCAATACATCTTCCAATTCCTAGAGCATTTTGATCCCTAACCACAGCTGGTCACTCCCAAATGATGTTATACTTATCTGAGAACTTATTTTATCAATCAAGCAGTTGAATATAAGTTCCTAGAAGACAAGTTGACATTCTCAGTTTGGGTTTAGTTCCTAATTCATTTAATAGATACTTGAATGAAGTATTGATAAATGTCTGTTGTATTAAATTGAACTGCAAAACTGAAATTTCCTGTTTATTTTTTTTAATTGCTCCTTGACCATTTTTGTTTCCACTGATTCTCTTTCCCTCTCATCTCATAACTAATGGATCTTCCCAAAACTAGTTCTCCAACTCTTTTAATCTCTTTCATTCCACATCTTAAAGATTTCTTAAGCTGTCACAGTTTCATCCATTAATTATATTTGAATGACTCCTAAATTTATAACTCTAGTTTTGAATTTTCTAATATTTCACTTTCCATGTCTACAATTGACTGCTGAAATCTCCATTTTGCTATCTCACTAACATAAGTTTAAATTCCCTAAAATTAGAATCATATTTTTTCTCTAACACTTTTGGTTCCCTTTGGGGGATTTCTTTTTTCTTTTGATTTCAACAATATCTTTATAACTATCTGTTAATTAATTAATAGGTTAATTAATTCACTCATTCCTTTCCAGCCAGCCCTGGTTCTTCTTATCTTAGAGTTAGTCATCTTTAATTCCTCACTTTTCTTGACTTACTAAAATCTAATTGGTCATGATATACAACCATTTCTTTATTCAGAATGCTTCTTGTATCCATCTTTTTACCCTTTCCATTCATACTATTATAATTTTGCTTCAACAACTTCACATTATACCCAGACTATTTTGAATGTATCCTTAGTTTTATGTCCTCTAGTCTCTATATCTTTAAATCAATATGAGGTGGTGTAATGTATAAAGTGTTGGGTCTAGAGTCAGGAAGTCTCATCTTCCTAAGTTCGAATCTATACTTAGACATATCAGCTGACTGACCCTGTTTGTACCAATTGTTGTTGTTTTTTTTTCATCTCTAAAATAAGCTGGAGAAGGAAATAGCAAACCATTCTAGTATTTTTGCCATGAAAACCCAAAATGGGGTCACAAAGAGTCAGAAATTAAAAAACAAATGAAGAGCAATCCACATTTCTCAAACTGCCAGATGAATCTTTTTCATCATAGAAGTCTTGCTAAAAATCCTTCAGTTATGCTCTATTGCCTCTTAGATAAAGTATAACTATTGAATAAAATTCTATCTTGGTATTTAAAGTTCTCTGTAATTCACTTTGCAAACTGAACTATACTAGGTTTATTTTAGCTCCCCAAACCTAATTTTAAATATTCTCCCATATAATCCCTCATTATAAAAAAATTAAATATATTTCTCCCAATTATTTTAAATGGGTGATTACATTTAAATTGAATCACATTAAAATGTAGATACAATTTAATCATTTCCTGACATTTTGCTCTTCATGTTCACTCTCTCTTTCCCTCTCCTACCCTAAGACAAACAGTAACATGACATAGGTTATGTGCTATCATTCAATACATATTTCTATGTTTGTATTTTTGTGGAAGAAGACATATATCATTTACACAAGAAAAAATAAAGAAAATAAAGCAAAAAATGGCATGCTTAAATCTGTATTTATCCCCTGTCAGTTCCTTCTGTGATAGTAAATAATATTTTTCATCATGAATCTCTTGGAATTGTTTTACAATCCCCGTATTGCTGATAATAGTCATCATTCATAGTTGACCATTGTACTTTAATACTGTTACTGTGAGCAACATTATCCTGGTTACGTCCACTTCATTTTGCATCACTTTGTATAAATCTTTCTAGTTTATTTTGTGATTAGAATATTTGTCATTTCTTATAGCACAATGATATTGCATTTATAATCATAAACCATGTAAACAAAACTCATAAATGTTGGAGAATGTCAATGGAATCACAAAATCAGTGTCAGAAATAAAAAAGAAATGGGTACTGCTGAGATAAAATTCTTCAAGTAGCAAGTGCTTGAATGCTACTGAGAAGCAAACCAGTTCAACACAAAGGTCTTCATCATTAATTTCATGCAAGAAACACTTATCCAGCACTTTTTAAGTATTCGTGGCCCTATGCTAGGCAGCTCTTATCAATTAAATTTGTTTAAAAGAAATTTTCTGTCTTCTCATGAAGTAAGCTCAAAATCACTGGAAGATGATTACTACTTGTTGAGCCTGGAAAATTCTGTGGGAGAGAAGAAAAAAAATCTTGGTTTGACTTGGATTCAGATAGCTTGGATTTATTATTATGCCATGGACTTTCTGAGAGGCAATATAGTGTAGAAGATAGAGAAGTTTCTTTGAATCCAGATAAATATGAATTCAGCTCCTGACTCTTATACATATTGGTTATGTGATCTTGAGCAATCTTTTTAACTTGCATTTCTTAAGGCAACTAAGATTATAAATTATAGAGAAAAGGCAATTTTCATTTATTGAGGACATTTCCTGACAGATTCCCTTATGCCAACTACATCATTAAGCCATCTCTTTTCCTTATCCCCATCTCTACCCCTTTATACCTCTATGACCCTGAAAAAAATTACTTGACCATTTAAGATCTCAGTTTCCTTATCTATAAATTAAATGTTTGACAGATGACTTTTAAGGCTTCTTCCAGCTCAAGATTTATGTTGTAAGAGATTTAGGCTTCAGGTGGACTAAGTAATCTTTGATTCCTTTGAATTCTGAGGTTCCCTTGTATCAAGACTTTCTTTTCTAAGATCCAAGTCACTCAGAGACTTATTCTTCTACTGTCTGGCATGAAGAATGTATAAAAAGACAATTGAATAAAGAGAAAAAAGAAGTGAATACTCTACAGATCTAGGCAATTGGAAATACTGTTGTTTGTGTTTTTTTGTAAGTGATTATTCCCAGGAAGGATTTTTCCAAGGTTTCCCTAACACACTGTCATCTCAATAGCTCTCTCTAAAGTGTTAAAGTTCTAGATTCTTTCTAACCAAGCCCAGGGAGGAATAAGATTGACCAATGAATATGTTAAAGCAAGAAGGTTAGCAACCAATGCAACTAATTTAAGTGACCTTTCTGATGTATTTCTTTTTCTAGCTTTCTTCTTTCTGTAGGACTCAGTTGTATGGGGGTATTTAGGTTTTGTTTTTTTTAAATTTAAATAGCCTAACTTTTCTCTTGATGTAATAGTGTCCACAGGATTGGAAGAACCTTTAACATTACAGGGAGGAATGTTTCAACTCAATTTCCTAACAATTAGGCTTTTCTTTCAAATGGAATTGGTAGCATTTTAATTGTATAATTTAGAGTTGAAAGGTACTTCAAAGGACATATAAACTAATCCCTACCCACATTATGACTCTCATTTGCAAAATTCTCCCTGAAGAAGATACCCAGCCACTTAAACATTTCCAGTGATGGGGAACCCACTATCTTTCAAGGCACTGCATTAACATTCTATGCAATTCTAAAGTATTCAAGTAGAATCTAGAATAGATGCTATAAATCCATATAATGTCAGCATTGGATGGGACTTTGAAAATCGTCTAATCCAACCTCCTCTCTGATTTTGAGGTCTGGATTATTTCTACCATATTAGTTTATTCTCATTTGGATATTATAGCTAGTCAATCAATCAATCAAAATCTAAGGCCAGATATTCTGCAAGATTCAGAGGATAAAAGTAAAAAACAAACCATACCAGCTCTCAAAGAGCCTACATACTATCAAAGGAGATAATATGCATATATTTAATGAATGGAATAAAAAATGCAATTTAAAGAGAGAGGACATTTAGGTGATTCAAAGAAAGCTTCATGTAGAACATGGTGCCTAAATTGAGTTTATAAGAAAGTAAAGGATATTTGTTTAGTTAGAGGGAGAAGAAAATGCAAACCAAGCACGAATAACACTTAGTTAAAGAGGGATAGATTAAAAAAAGTATCCTCATGTTGAAAAGAACAATAAAGATAATTTGATTTGATGATAGTGTAATACTTAATAAGACCAAATAAGTAGGTTTGAGTCAGTTTTTGAGTGGCAAAAGGAAAATAGTAATTAGTTCCAGAGACAATAGGGAGATACTGCTATTCATTGAGTGAGGAGAAACTTAAACAAGATTAGTTGCAATGATTCAAGAAGTGAACCAAAGGATGTGACTGTGTGAACAGTGAGAAGAGGATAGGTGCCAATAAAACTGCCATGATTTGACAACTTAATAGATACGTGGGGCACTGGAAAAGGAGCATTTGAGGATAACATCAAGTTTCTGAACCTATGAAGGAAAGAAGGAAGGAAAGAAAGAAAGAAAAAAGGAAGGAAGGAAGATGTTGCATCCTTATAAAATTGGATATTTCTTCACAAAATCAGTGTGAATTTTGGGGGAAATGCATTCTGCTTAGGACATACTGAGTTAGAAAAGTCTATAGGGTATCTTGGTTAGAACTCCCATAAGGCAGTTTGTGAAACTGGACTATAGTTCAGGAGAGATTTTGAGGTTAAATATAAATGTCTGTGAGTCATATTGTAGATGTAGTAGTTAAATATATGGTAACTGATGATGTCAACAGATGAGGAAGTATAGATTGAAAAGGTAATAGATGTCCTAGGACAGAGACTTTGTGTATAACTACAATTAAAGTCATGATAGGGATAATGGTCAGATAGTCAATAAATGTTAACTAAATATATTCTAAGTACTGTTAATCACTGGGAATTGAAAAAAGGCAGTCCCTATTGTCTGTGATCTCACCACTGAAAGGGGAGATAACAAATAAATAACTATATATTTTTTAAAAACTAAGTACTATATACAGAAGAAAATAGAATAGTAAAAAAACAAAAAAAAAGAATTAAAAGGGATTTGGAAAAGCTTTCTGCAAAAGTTAGAATTTTAGCTGAAACTTAAAGGAAACCAGGAAGCAGAGAAGAAGAGAGACATCATCAAAGCAGAGGAGACTGAAAATTCTGAAAGTTCAGAAAAACAGTGTCTTGTATGAAGAACAAGAAGGAGATCAGTGTCATTTGTTCAAATAGTATATTTGGGTTGAGTGAGAGTGTAAAATGTAAGAAAACTGGAAATGTATAAGGAATAGCAGCATATGCAGTTCTTTGAATTCCAAATAGAAGTTTTCTATTTCATTATGGAAGTGTTAGGGAGCTAAAATTTATTGAGTAGAGGAGTGGCATGTATTTTAAGACTACTTTAATAGCTGAGTAGAGGATGGACTGGAATGCTGAGAGGCTTTTGATATGAAAACCAAAAGAAAAAAAAAGACTTGCAACTGTTTAAGTATAAAGTGAGGTGATGAGAGCTTACACTAAGGTTGTAGTAGTGTAAGGAGAAATAATATGGCAAGAATAGGTAGTTGGCTCAGTGGAAAGAGAACTAAGCCTAAAGACAGGAAGTTCAAACCTGGCCTCAGACACTTCCTAACTGTGTGACCCTTGGCAAGTCTCAAGCCTGATTGCCTAGCCCTCCCCACTCCTTTGCCTTGGAAATAATATTTAATATTTATTTTAAGATGGAAGGCAAGGATTTTGAAAATAAAAAGAAATAAAGTAAGTGGATATGCAAAAGATGTTATGAAGATAAAAATGATTGCAATTGATTGGATTTGAAGAGAGATCATGAAGAGTATAGGATGACACTTTAATAAGAATATGGATTACTTGGAGAATTTTGGTAACCTCAACAATAATAAGAAAGTTAGGAAGAGGGATTAGTTAAGGGGTAAAAAAGAAAATCAGTTCAGTTTTGGATATGTTGAGTTTAAGAATTGAATTTGAAATGTCCACTAAGCAGTTAGAGATGCAAGAAAAACATTATTAGATAAACTGTAAAAGGCTACACAGTGTAGAGAAACATAATATTTAAGAGCTGTAAGATTAAAAAATGAAGAAATCAATATTAACTTTCAATAGAATTGTATTAGATAAGATGTAAGATTGAAGTAAGAGTTGGACTTTTACCTTAAGTCCTTTCCAAACTCTGAAGATTCAAGTCACATAGTCATCAATAGAATGATTTATTGTTTAAAAAATATTTTCCTCAAATGAATTCTGGTGCATGTATTAGCATCCCCAATTTAAAGATTAGTAACTCAAATTCAGAGATGGATGATGAATAGCAGAATTAAGAATCAAATCTAGATCTTTCTAACTCCAGGTTTAGTAGGCTTTTTATTACACTACGCTACAAGAGTCATTGATTAGCAGTGGTGGTCTTGCCTCACAACAATTGATTTAAATGATCAGAGAAATCTTATATTGTACCTCCATGTATATATTGATTTCCTTCAAATTTTAAATCTTATTCTGGGAATGGCATTTCTACATAATTAGCATGTATGTGATCATTTTTATTTTTAAGAGATGTTCCAATCTATGAAAATCAAGGTCAGGTCACATAGTTATCAATAGAGAACCAGCCTTGAAATCAGGAAATTTTAACACATACTTTGTGATTATGCAGGAATTCACTTAACCTCTAAGCATCCCAAGAAAGCCTTATTAGATAATAAGTTTATATTGAAATAGTACTTCACTTTAGTGGAGGAAGCTTCTATACCAGCATCTTCTTACAGTGATTAAATCATATATAAGCATATCCCTGAATAATAACAATTATTGGGACGCCTTTATGAATAGTTGTTCCAGTGGTAGGTAATCTTTAAATAGATATTATAGTTATTATGATGTCAAGAATTTTTTCCCAAGATGTGACAGAATGGAATAAACATTAGATAAAATTTTAAGGTGCTGAGTTTTAGTCTTGGCTTTGTTATTTATAAGGTATAGAAACAATGATAAATCATTCAGTCTCTCTCAGATTATTAAAATTTAAGTTTGGGTGTGATTATTTTTGCTATTTTATAGTTATGTAATGCTTTCATGTATAAAAATCACTTTACATATGTTAAAGAGTTTTCTTAATCTCTCCCTCTGTCCCTTTAAGAGGCAGAGGAGCAGAGAGATTTTCTCAGTAAGAGTCAGTAAACTGACAGCCTCTATGAAAGGGAGTGGAAGGTTCCATAACCTAGGAGACAAAGGCATTATATAAGTGAAAGTGACAGTTGGAAAGGGACTTTTGTCTTTGGGTTCCTGAGGGAGAAGAGGCTGTCTCTGTATCAGTTAGATGGGCAGTTTTGGACTAACTGACAGTTGTGAATAGAGAAATGGACTTTAAGGCCTTTATAGCCTATAAGGAGATTGTAGTTTGATTAATGCTTATTGATTAGCTTAGGAAGGTAGTTAGATAGTGAATAAGTTATTAGATAGTCAGTGTAGAGAAGTTAGGTCTGGGCCTGGCCCTGGAAGAAGAAACTGCCCTCGAAGGCAGAGAGATTTAGCGTTTTTTAGAAAATTTTAGTTATGATTGGTATGTTAAATATAGTTATAAGGTATTAGGAGATTACTCTCCCTTTCCTCCTTTGTATTTCCTATCCAAACTTTCCTAAAACTAAACTAAGTGTTTTATGTTTGCCAAACTGCTCTCTTGACCTTTGTTCAAACTCCCACCAAAATTTTAACCCTTCACACATTCATTATCTCTTTTGATCATTTTTGTTAGGTCTTAATCTCTAAGATCTCTTCTCTTCTGTAAAAATGTACAACTCTATAGGTTTGAGTGAACATTAAGCCTAGTTCATTGGCATCATCATCTTGTTCAGAATTAAAATCCTAATTTTCTGAGAATGTATGGGAGATAAGTTGTCCTAGTGGACATTTCAGAAGTTTATATGGAAAAACTAGGCCTTTACCCTTGAGAAGCTGATTATATAAATCATGTCTAATCTGATAGGAATTAGGTAGATACAAATATCCCATTATAAAAAAAACTTTTTGAAAATGTATTGGGCATCTATTTATGTATATATTAATCTTTTTTCACATTTTCTAGCTTTTGGGAACAGTACCTTGATATGTGTTCTTAAGTGGACAAGAAAAAAATGTGTATATGCCATTTCACTAAATTCTATGGAATGAAGGGCTACATGAACTAAGTACAAATTTAGAAATAGATAATGACCCAAAAAGGACCTAAAAGATAATGTAGTCCCTGTGTAGTTATAGAAAACAAGAACTAGAGAAATTAAATACTCATCTAAGGTCACCTAGATTTAAAATGCCAGATGCCAAATTTGAACTTCAGTCCCTCCAACTCCAAAACAACTGTTCTATCTAGTGTATCAATCTACTTTTTTATTTTATTCACCTTATATGAAGGAAGTAAGACAAAAAAAAAGATCAGAGCACTTCTTATTCTCAGATATTTGAATGAAAGATTTATTTTTCCATAGTTTTTGGTAATGTCCAAAAGGCATATCCATAACATGGTAAAAAAGTAAGACTGATAAAAGTTATGAAACATAAGATACAAGAATAGTTTTAGATTTACTGGCACTTAGTAAGCCCAGTGGAAGAGAAAATTACCCCCTTAAAGCCTGTGTATCAACAACAGCTGCCATATTTGAGTTCAAGATTCTTTCATGAATTGCCTGCTTGGCCTTGGATAATTGGCCCACTTCATATGATAATATCCTCACCAATACTGAACAGAGCCTTTGGGAAGTGCTGTAAAGTACACTTTGTGCTCAGATAGCCATGTTTTTCCAGATCTAGGGAATGTACCCTAGCAACCTCATCAGACAAGAGCAGCTGATGGAACTACTTTTAAGTAATGCAAGCATTGAATAACATCCTTATAGCCCACAGTGGCAACTTAAAAACACCATTATTTATAACTGAAAATAAAATTCGGTAAATCTCAATGGATTGAGAAATAATAGATATCGTATTCTTTAAAAAGTCATATAATTATGCTAGTCACATTATAATTTTATTGACTTATAAATTATTTTTTGTTTTTTGTCCAATAAAATTATTTAATTGGTAGAAGAAATTGCATTTTGGATAGAGAAAATTTAGCTCACTTTATGCATTTTGCCATATTATTCCTTTGTGAAATTTATAAATTACCGTGAATGAGGTCATATAAATGGCAGTAGAAAATAAAATGTATCAATATACCTTGCATATTTAATTTGTTTTAGCACATTTCACAAGCACAAAAGGAACATGAATAAAAGGTTTCTGAACAATATTACAACGGACAATTCAAGGTAGCATATTCCTGAGGTAAGGATTTCTGTCCTGCTTTCTTCCCTCCCCTTCAAACTTCTTTCTATTTCTGATATTATTGATTGAAACCCACTCCTATGAATCACAAAAATAAAAATCTAAATCAGTATTGTTAGATTATATATTTTGTCTTTGGTAAGACTATAATGAAACCATATAATTGAAAAATAATTAAGAGAACTCACTTAGTTCTCTCCCTGGAGCTGGAAAAGGGAAATTTATTTGAATGGACAGAGTCTAAAAATAATGGCTAAAAGGTACCATTGATGAAAAATCTTAATGCTAATTTTCTTTGTACTATTTTGACAGTGACACCAAATCTAGCAGATGAAATAGAAGCAGAATTTATAGCCTGAAAAGAATTTAAGGTCAATAATGTAGACCAGGGGCAGCTGAGTGGCTCAGTGGATTGAGAGCCAGGCCTAGAGATGAAAGGTCCTAGGTTCAAGTCCCGGCTCAGACACTTCCCAGCTGGGTGACCCTGAGCGACTGTGTGTCCCATTGCCTACTGGTTGTGGCCCTATGCTCCTAGAATGGAGTCCCAGGATTAAAAAAAAATGTAGACCAGGGTTCTTAACATAGTGTATGTAAATGTGTGTGTGTGTGTGTGTGTGTGTGTGTGGCATCATAAACCCCTTTGGCAATATGGTGAAACATTTATATTTTCTAAGAGTATTTTTAAAGATATTAAAAAAAACATTTAATTCAAAAGGAAGACAATTATAGTGGAATACCTTTATCAAAACATTTTTTTAAATAGCTCATGAAACTCAAACTAAGAACACTTGATCTACTAAATCCCTCATTTTATAAATGAGGAAACAAAGACACATGGAACTAGATTGTTCTGCATGAATTTACGCACATACAAGAAAAGTTGGCAATTTAATCCAGGACCCCACAAGTCCCAAACCAGGTTTCTTTCTACTTTGCTATGCTAATTCCCAACACTAGCTTTTGTTACATCATTCTACAAGAAATTAAAAAAAAATTTAGCACTGGGAAGGATTTTAGTTGTGGATTATGTAGAAGTCCAAGACAAATTTTCCAGACCAGGATATAAAAATACAGAAAGGCTAAATTATTTGTCTTCAACAATATGACTGGGAAAGGAAGTATTCGGCATCAGGTCTGTGTTTTATTTTATTTTATTTTAACTAAACAAAATTTTATCTGTCTTAAACAGTTTTCTCTTTTTCTTTTCTTTGTTTCTCTGTCTTTTACTTCCTTATCTTCTGTTTTTCCCTTCCTATCCCCTTCCTCTCTCCTCTCCTATTTAATTTTCTTCCTTCTTCAAAGTTCTTTTGAAAATGTATTTCTTCAAGTGAGAATAAAACAGTATGGTTCATTTCCAAGTTGCTGTCTACACTCAAAAAGTAACTAGATATTCACCATATGAGCTAGAGAATGGTTAGTTTTCATGAAAGGTGTACTAATATGTGGAAAGCATTTTGAACTTTTGCAAGACTTAGGTTCTAATCTCACTTCAGAGTCTTACTAGCCTTGCCCCCCAAGGTCAGTCACATAACTTTTCCCAACTTTAGTTTAATTTCAGTAAAATAGAAATAGAAAAAGATTGCAACATTTATTTCATGGAGTTGTGACAACTAGATATTTTTATGTAAACTGTGTTGAAAACTAATAGTTGTTATCATCATTATTCTGTCCCCTCCCTTCCACTGGCAGAAATAGAAATGGTCTAAAACAGTGATGGGTAAACTACAGCCCACAAACAAGATGTGGCCCCATGAAATGTTCTATCCAGCCCCACAACGTTATTCCTAATCTGAAGAATACAATGAGTAGGATACAATACAATGAAACTTCAAAAGAGTTGCCTTAAAAACAGACTGACAGATGAGCATTTCCTTTCTTTTGGCCTCCTCTTTAAAAAGTTTGCTCATTACTGGGCTAAAACAATTTGTAATTCTTAATATAAAAATAATTTTTTTATGTTTATAGAGAACAAATTGTTCTATAAACTATTCATCAGGGAATAAAATGACTTTTAAACTGTATTTGGATATAAATTTATCTTTAGTAGGCCCACTGAATCTTCTGATCAACTCCAACAGAAGAGAGGACATGAGCGATAGTGTGTATCTTCTATTCCCATATGGATTTAGTTTCTTCCTGCTAACTCTCTATATTAAGAAAGTTTCTCATTCCATGAAATTTTAAAATGATGAGTATTTCATATTGTAACATTTTGCCTTAAAACACTATTATAAAGTTTTATAGATTTTTGTTCTGTTTGGGCAGTTGTGGACAAAAATTCCTATTGTAATTCCAATATAATTGCTCCGTTAAATTCTTAAGAACATCTGGGAATTTCTGTTTGCAGTACAGAAATTCATATTCTGTTGGTTCTTAAAGGATAATGAATATATTCTGTGTTATTTGGGCTACTGACCATATATTTCAAGGTCAGGGTTCTTGACCTTTCTGTGCTTGTTTTTTTTTCATGACATGGGCCCTTTTGAGATAAGGTGAATCCTATGTACGCTTTCTCAGAATAATAGTTTAAGTCCATAAAATAAAACAAAAATATTACAAAGAAAATCAATTGTATTAATATGTAGTGATGAAAATATTTTCTTAAAAACATTTACAGACATGAGACTAACAGTCCCCATTCAAAGTATCCACCAGAAACTAAGTTTTTACCACTTGTGGTAAAAATTTTGCACGTTTTCCTTTATTTCATTACAAAATATACATAGATTCATAAGTTCAGCCTTTTAAAGTATAACATCAATGGTATGTTTAAATATGACATGATTTTATATTTCAGCCATTAAATTTCATTCATATAAACAAATATTTCTGCTCAGTTATTTGTATAGTATTTCATCATCAATATATTAAAGTATCTTTTAATACTACTCTTAGATCTCATTGGAGAAGAATAAATTTTTTATTAAATTAGCAAATGTACTAATTTATTCCCATTGTCAGGCTCTATTTTCAATTTGTGAATCAAAGTGTATTAAATATATATATATATACCTACTTATATGCAAAATTTTAACCTGTTGAAAGTGTTCCCTGAAAACATTTAGAAATACTTTTAAAATGATATAGTAGAATTATATTTTTTCTTGGGGAAAAGTGTTTTTGTGTTTCATTAATATTAACATTGTATAGGATGTTTGGACACCTACATCTGTTGTCTATTTTATTGTGCCCAAAGTATATTTTGAGACTGGTACCATATAAGTAGTAATTTCTCTAAAGGTGTTCTTCCCATTAAAATTTGACTTCAGGATGTCAATTGATCTCATAACATACATAGACTTGGCTTTCTCTTTGATTGCCTTCTACTCAATGAGTCTTTCCTGGAGAAGAACATAATTATAAATATCACTTCAATCCTTTGGTTCAATTTGGATACAGCATTTATGTTTCTATGATTATCATCATTATTATTTTAAGTAGCAACTTCAGTTATCTAATCACTCTACCAACTAGCCTAGCAGAATGAAATTATATCCAATGAGGTTTGTGGATACTGTATAAATATAATTGAATTAAATTGGTCATGCCACATTATGTTTTTATTTATTTAGCATACTCCTAAGATAAAGCAAGACCAATATGACATTCACTAAACATTGATTAAACACCTATTACATAAGTTTTGAGGAAAGAGACAAAAGACAGTCCCTAACATCAAGGAACTCACAATCTAATGAAGGAAACAAATTAAAAACTAAAACATGAACAAACAAGGTGTATATATAGGATTTAGAGTAATTAAAAGAGGGAAACCATTAAATTTAAGAGAAGTTGGGAAAGGCTTCCTGTGAAACAATGATATCTTACTTTGCATTGGATCACTGAATTAGAATATTAATTCTGGCACATGGTATATTGATTTAGAAAACACTATTATTTTCTTTACTCTTTTTTTCTATTTTAATCTTTTATTCTTATTTCTGTTTTTCCTGTTCTTTAGTCTAGTCTGGCTCTTTGTAACCCCACATGGGTTTTCTTGCCAAAAATAATGGAGTGGTTTGCCATTTCCTTCTCCAGTGGATTAGGCAAATAGAAGTTAAATTATTTTGACATGGTTCATTTAGCAATTGAGTGTTTAAGGTTTGATTTGAACTCAGGTCTTTTTGACTCTAGGTCTAGCAGTTTATCCACTGAGTCACCTAGTTAAATCCTATATTCAACTGTAGTTTTATATGTTTTGTTAAGTATTTCCCAATTGCATTTTTATTAATTTTATTAATTTATTAATTTTTCATATATGCAATTTTTAATACTCATTTTCTGACATTTTGCAATTCAAGTTTTCTCCTTCCCTCATACTCATTTCTGTTCCCCAAGAAACCAAATTATATGATATAGGTTGTTCATATATTACCGTATAATACATATTTCCTCATTCATCATGTTGTTAAAAAAGGACATATTATTGCTTACAGTAGAGAAAAATTCATGGAAGAAATAAAAGATTATATTTCAAATTGCATTTGGGCTTCATGTGTTCTTCTATGGTGGTAGAGATGCAGAGTCCCTCAGAGTCATCCTGGATCCTTTCCTGGCTGATAATAGTAAGTCATTCACAGTTGATCATCATACATTATTGTTCTTATTGATTGTGTACAACATTCTCCTGTTTCTGCTCACTTCACTTTGCAGTACTTCATATAAATCTTTCCAGGGTATTTTTTTTGTGATTGTCTTGTTTTTAATTTCTTATGGCACTAGTATTCTCAACTGTATTTTGATCTGGTTTCCACAATATTCACAATTATTTCAGGCCTTAATGAGATTTTGCTTGGGAAATAAAGGAATCCAGAAAAACCAGTAGGTAGAGAGAGAAGCATTCCCTGCATGGGAGACAGAGAAAATTATGGAGATATACTGTTCATGGAACAGACAAGTTTGCAGTGTCACTGGATTGAAGAGTATGTTGGGATGTGAAGTTTTAAAAGACCAAAAGGTAGGTGGAAAGGGCTTTCAATGCCAGACAGAGGATTTTGTATTTCATCTTGGAGGTAATGGAAAGCCATTAGAATTTATTGAGTACAGAGGGTGATTTGGCCAGACTTGTAATTTAGGAAACCAATTTGGTGGTTGAATGGAGTGAGGAGATACTTGAGGTAGTATGAAAGAAGTCCCATTTTTTTCTTTAAATTTATTTATTTATTTATTTATTTATTTATTTATTCATTCATTCATTCATTCATTCATTCATTCATTTATTTATTTGTTTGTTTATTTATTTATTTATTATATTAAAATTTCCAGGTATCTATCTTCCTACCTTCCCCTAATAAGAAAAGGCATCATTTGACAAGTATATATATCTATACACAAAATTATGTCTTGCTTATACCTATATCAGCTCTTTCTCTGTAGGTGAACTTACACAAGTCATTCTTCAAACAATATTTCTGTAGATTTAGCTAATGTTTTCTTGGTTCTGTTCATTATACTCTTCATAATTTCGTGTAGGTCTTTCTGCTTTTTTAAAATTAATCTGATCCTCATTTCTTACTACCAAAGAGTGAGTATTAGAAATTAAGACTTTGGATATCATCTTCTACTTCTTTATTCTCCAAATCAGTATTTTGTAGTAAACTGTTTATTGGAATTGTGTTTTGGTCTTGCTTACCATCACCACCAACCCACCCCATTCTCAGAATGTGATTTTCTTAAGGGAAAGGACTATTATTTTTTGGTTTCATGTCCTTACATGCCCATCATAGTGATACAAATTGTAGGGGATTAATACATGTTTTTCAGATGAAATTATCATCAAAGTTAGGTTTTCCTTATTTGCTTATATATTTATATGTTTTTATATATATTTATTTATATATATGTATATATATATTATATATTTTTCTTATTTAGACAAATTTCAAAATATTAAAAGTTACTTGAAGAGCAAAATTAATTTGCATATGATGGAACAATATAAAAAATGCATTCATCTCTGAAGGTCAAGGAAAGAATTACCAAGATGAGATCTACCACGTGAAGTTGAAACTTTTAAAGGTGAAAAACTAAATGATGAACTCTTGTATTCATTTATTTAGAAGGTTGGCAAAGTGACTAGCCTCCATAGTTTTGCTTTGGTGTGATGGATACAATATGTCTGTTTATATAGTTCTCTGTAAGTTTAGTAAAAAATGTTTAATTAACTGAATGGAGAATAAGATCTAAATCACTAATAGTTGAACTCCAATTGGTTTTCATGTAAAATTTGGACAAACACCTAATAAAAACAACTTCATTCACATTATTTGAAACCCTAGAGACTTTGTAAAAATAGACTAGGAATTCTGCAAATATAAATATTCTTGTGAGATTTTCAGTTCTTCCTGTTTTTTCTTGGAAGTACTATGAGGATAAATCTTTCTCACCAAAATGAAATATTTCAGGTTTTGACAAAGCCAACACATATAAACACACAGACATCTCTGGAAATGAAATGAAAATAAAGTTTGGGACTTGGGGGGGAAATTATTTGAAGTTTATTGCATTTTAAATATGCTGGCCTATTTAGCAGGATTCTAGGAGTCCAATGGGGAGAAGAGGGATGAAATTCTATGGTAAAAATAGAAATATTGACCATTTAAGTGAAAAAATATACTTTTTCAAGGTCAGACTTATTTTTAAATTAATCTAGAGTACTAGATTCCCTGATGGACAGGGAACATTATTAGCCCCAAGTAGGAAGCCTACAAAAGTGGTATTATCTTAAAATGTATTGTCAAATAAATAGTTTTATCTTAAATTGAAAACTGATTATTTAAAGCAATGCCTTTTTTGTTGTTTCTATAATCAAAGTCCTGCCACATAAAAATTAAATGAGGTGTTGAGAGGTGGCATTAGGGAATTATGAGAGGATGCTAGGATTTTCTGAAATTATATCTAGAAGAAAGGAAAGAATGGAGAAATACTTGGTGCAGGACAACCCCTTAGTCTAGATGCAAGGGGGTCATGCCCAGGTCTTTTTCTAATTTTGAAAAATTCCAGTTTCCACAGAATCATGATAGATTGACTCAAGATGAAAGCTACAACATCAGTAGAATGTTTCCTAAGAGTTAAATATAATGGCTAAATCCAACCAAGCAGAAATACTGAAGAATTCCCTGCCAAGACATCTGTTCTCCACAACTATGGTTCCTCCTTTTCCTTCTGGACTGACAGTTGCTTTTATACCTAGACATCTTCAGGAATATTAGAACACTGAAATAAAGAAAAAGAGTGGACAATGAAAAAGATGCTACAACAAAATTCCACTATTAAGGTAGAATATGACTTTAGCTGATAATAAATACATCAATCCCACAAAAAGAAAGTTTGGTAAAGATATATGGGGAGTTGTAGTTGCTTTTTTTTTTTACAAAAAAATACATGTGCTCAGTTCTGGCTCTAAGTTTTATCATATGAAGTATATCATCATTGCTTAATATATATGTCACTATACCTTTTAAGGAAGACTAGAAATATTGTATTATAAATACCTTAATTAAATCATGCATTCTATTACTCATACACTTTATAGTCTTCATTTAATGATGGCTATATCCCACTCTTTTTTCACCCAACTACAGTCTCTATTATATATTATAAATGTGTTTTTCACAGTCATGAAAAAACTGCGCTTTTTACATTGCTCCATGACCAACCCTATTCCTCCCAATTAGTATTATCATTGTGAACTGCTTATGAAGACAATGAAAAATACCCATTTGAGGTAAATGCTAAAAGACCAAAATCTAATTAACACCTTTCCATAACTACTCTTCTTTGGGGGGTACATAAGTTATATGTTGGGAAAAGGAGAATATGGGGAAGGGTGGATATCAATGCTACCTCAGTTTCCTGAGAGAAAAAGATTTTTGCTTCGCCTGAGTTCACATATAAGTTATGTTTCAGAGTTGGGACTTAAACCCACTAATGTTTTTCCTGACCATTTACCAAGCATCAAATTCTCTTAAACTTGCACTTCTGGTATATTTGCTCTTTGCATGTAACTATTCACTAACTTCTCAGAATCAGAAACAAATCCTGGCTCTCATTCCACATTCGTTCCTTCACTCTACCTATGGTAGTTGAGGTGAATGAGGTGCTCATGGAGGACTAGAATCTCTGATGTCTATCTACCCAATTCTTAGGGACCCAAGAAACTATAGCATGTGCAGCAGTCATACCCCCACTAAATCCCTCTCAGCAGATGGGTTACCATAGACCTCAGACCAATCAGTGAGTAGGGAGCTGTCTAGCCCAAGCATAAAAAGACTTCCTCTGGCAGAAAGGTTGAATGGAAACTGTTTGTTCCAGTGGGTGTGAAGGAGGCTGAAGCAGTTGCTGTAGGATACTAAGAGCTTGATCAAACATTGAAGATGCTACTGCATCCCTAGGCTCACCAGTTTTCACTGGAATTCCAAGACTCTAGAAGAGAGAGTGAAGCTGACTGGTGATTTTGTGCAACTCTGCCTCATTCAAATCCAATTCAAGTACAAGTTAAAACATCATCCTGTACTGTCATAGGTCCTCTTTGAAAATAAAGAACAAATCAGTTTGTTTGCAATCTCAAAGATAGCCAAATCTACCCCAAAGTTCCTTTTCTGACATCTTTAAATGGACAAACTAAAAGCTATGCCTTCCTATGCACAAAGTTGTCTTTCTAGTCCCTCTGACCTTGACATCAGGAAGTATTATCTTCCATTAAAACATGAATATTTAATCCTTGTAGATTGTTGTCCCAGATGTGATATGAAAGGGAATTGAAATGAGTACCTAAGAAGTTAACATTGAGAGGGGCACAGGGAACAGACTAAGTACATAACAAAAGAATCTGTGATAGAGATAATATGATATTTAATGAATTGTAGAATTTTCTTTTTTATAAGATAATTCAGTGAGAAAAAGATACTAAAGAATTGGGGGGAGGGGAGAAGAGGTAATGGATAATACTACTGCCCCAAAATAACCAATCCCTATAGTCATTTTCTCAACTTTAAAAAATATTTGAAAATGGATTACAGCATATTGAAGGTGTCCTTGATGAATACACCCAAAATGAAAACTAAACAGTCTGAAATGAAGAAGGAATGCTTACAGATGATAAAGTTCTCCAGATGTTCCTGTTTACAAATTAAGTGCTTTGATTTTACCAGCTAGTGGTTATTTTCATTGATTCCCTATATTACTGAAAATGTGTCAGTCTAATAGCTGATACTAGAAAAAAGTGATGGATAAAAAGAAAATATTTTTCAATGTTTAACATAAATATTAATGGATATTTCCTATACTTAGCTTATCAGCACATAACAGGCATTACAGGCAAATAATGAGTTGATCCCTTTACTACAGCAGATAGAACACTGAGCCTGGAACAGGAAGACCTGAGTTCAAATATGGCCTCAGATACCTACCTATTGTATAACCCTGGACTAATTACTTCACCTATCTCTTCCTCAGTTCCCTTAACTGAAAAATAGGGATAACTAATAATACCCATATCCCAGAGTTATGAGGATCAAATGAGATAAATAATAATTGAAAATGCTTAGCATAGTGACTAACAAAAATTTGGCCCTATGTAAAAGTTAGCTATTATTCATATTATTGTGGTGACTATTATTAATCATGAGGAAGAAATCTGATTGAATTTTTTTGAGAATATATACATTTTCCATAATCATAAGATGTTATATGGCATAAGGACCCATTGAAAAACACAGTCTTTATGCTCGTCAAATTGTAAGGCTGTAAATCTTAAAACACACATATACACATACAAGTCTCTGAGAACTGTGTTCCCAGTGATCCATAAAGCAATGGGAAATTATATTTTTAACGATCATGTGCAAGTCATTTTTCCAAGCTATAAAGATTTTGTTTCTGTAACCAATTTTGTTAACTCAATCACTTTTGATTCTTCCCTTTTTCATAGTCCATCAATGAAGAACATGTAATAAATGCCAATCATGTGACAGGCGCTGTGATAAAATATCAAGTATACAAAGAAATTTCAAAGAAAAATCTCTATCTTTAGTAGTTTATGATCTAAAAGAGAAAGGAAACATTTTATTTTTACTATTTTACATTTTATTTTCTATTTTTCCAAATTACACATAGATATAATTTTAATAACCATTTTCTGATATTTTTTGATCCATGTTTTTTTCTCTCCTTTCTCATCTCCCTTCTCCCCAAGATGATAGGTAATACAACATACATTGTTTATGTGCTATCATGCAGTACATAATTCTATGCCATCATGTTGTAAAAGAAGACACATATAGCTTATGCTTGACCAAAATTCATGGAGGAAATTAAGTTAAGAATGGTATGTTTCAATCTGCATTCAGAATCCATCAATTTCTGCTATGGTAGATGTCATTTTTCAACATGAGTCCTATGGAGTTGTCCTGGTTCCTTGCATTGCTGTTAATAGTTAAGCCATTTACAGTTGATCATCATACATTATTACTATTATTGTGTACAACATTCTCCCAGTTCAATTCACTTCACTTTGCATAAGGAAATAAATTAAGCTGAAAAGTAAGAGACTAGTATCAGGAGAAGTAAGCATTTGAGGCATGATGAAACCCTGCTGCTGGATAAAAATTGGTAAGATGGTTACCTTTAGTGTCCTCCATAAATGATAAGTCTAGGAGGAAATCTCCAATGTTCACTCTACATCATCTTCAATAAGAGGCACATAGGTGATCCAGGGTACTAAGATAAGAGTTTCAGAACTGATAATATCTAGCAGGGTTATAAATTTCTAGAGGTTATGAAGTCTATTAGAGCAGTCGCATAATAAATGTTTCCTCTCAAACAATAGCCACGTCTTGTTGAATTTTCCTCCATAATATATCATCTCCATTTCTTTGCCTCTACTTATACAGAAACCACTCTGGTTCAGATCCATATTTTCTCTTTTGTAGATACTTGCAGTAGTGATGTAGACCTAGATAGATTTTCTTCTTTTTTCCCTTTTTTCCCCTTCCACTTTGCCTTTCTACAACTAATCAGTTTTTGAGATATAAAATTAATACCTTATAATTCCTATCCTATGTTTTATGTTTTTATTCCAGAATGATTTGGCATTTATTTACAACTGATTGAAAATGCTATGGATTTTCACATCAATTTCTGGTATAATATTAAATAATAGTGGTGATAACAAGCGTTCTTGTTTCTACCCTGACCTTGTTGGGAAGGATTCTAGTTTGTCCACATTATAGGTAATGCTTGCTCATGGTTCTAGATAAATGCTTTTATCATTTTAAGGAAAGTTCCTTTTATTCCATCGTTTCTTAGAGATTTTTTTTTAAACCCTTGTACTTCAATGTATTGTCTCATAGGTGGAAGATTGGTAAGGGTGGGCAATGGGGGTCAAGTGACTTGCCCATGGTCACACAGCTGGGAAGTGGCTGAGGCTGGGTTTGAACCTAGGACCTCCTGTCTCTAGGACTGACTCTCACTCCACTGAGCTTCCCAGCTCCCCCCATTTCTTAGTGTTTTTATAAGGATTAGGTATTATATTTTGTCAAAGGTTTCTTTTGCATTCATTGAAATAATGTCAGTTGGTTTTGTTATTGATATGATTAATTATTCTGGTAGCTTCCTACTATGAAACTATTCCTGTTATAAAACCCACTTGGTTATGGTTTATGATCCTTGTGTTATGATGCTGTTATCTTTTTGCTAGTATTATATTTATTTATTTATTATATTTATCCATTAGGGAGAGTGGTCTATAGTTTCTTTTCCTCTGTTTTAGCTCTTCCTGGTTTAGGTATCATTATCATATGTGTTTTATAAATGGAATTTAGAAAAATTCCTTTTCCTACTATTTTTCCAAGTAGTTTTGGCAAAACTAGAATTAATTGTTATTTGAATTCTGGTTGAATTCCCTTGTGAATCTATCTGGCCTTCACAGTAAAGCAAGAAATAATTTATATTAGCCTTTTAAAAATGTGCATCTAGAGGTTCTGGGTTAAGATGGCGGCAGAGTAAGAAGCAGCTCTTAACCTCTCCTGACCGAAAAACACAAAACTCCTCAAGGGGACATAAAAACAAGTCCAGACGAACGGAGGAACCCCACAACAGGGCACAGCGTGGAAGGTACGTGGAATCGAGGCATTTCCATGCTATAAAGGGGTGAAACAGCTCTCATTAAATTGCGGGCTGAGCAACCACCCCATCCCCACCCCCTCCACACACAACACCTATAGTGCCGAAGCCAGCTAAAAAGAAATAGAGCAAGTTTGGGGCACCCATCGAGTCATTGGCAGCTCCGGAGCCTGTTCCTGAGAGTAGCAATATTTAGGACCCCAAAAAGCTAACAAACGCACACAAAATTTGAGCGCAGGAGAAGGCCACAGAGAACTGACTCAGGACGCAGAGCACAGGCTCGGAGAGCAGGCACGGGTGGAGGCTTGGGTAGAGGCAGACACAGCCACAAGCTAAAGCTCTGAAACCCTGAGTGGGGAACCAGTGCAGACGGGTATACAACTGTGGAAGCAGTACCCTGAAACTTGTAAAGAAACCTCCAGCAGAGGATTAAGCAAGGGGGTCCACCAGGGGGCTTGACTTTGGAAAAAAACAGAACTCAGACCTCAGGAGCCAAAAGACCGCGGACAGACACTGAGCGCGAGGATAAACCTGAGAAGCTGCTGGGATAATGATGGCTACCCAGTCTCAGGAAGTTCAGAAGAGAAAGATTAACAACAAGAAAAAGAAGTCTTTAACACTCGACAACTTTTACACAGATAAAATCCAGACAACCGAGCAAACAGAGGAGGAGAACAAACAAGCATCCGGACCCTCCTCAAATAAGGAAAACTCCTCACAAGCTATGGAAGAGTTCAAAACTGAGATTTTGAGGAAAATGGAAGAGATATGGCAAGAAAATAACTGTTTATAAGGTAGAATCTTGCAAATGAAAAGTGAGGCTCAGAAACCAAATGAACTGATAAGCAAATTGAACACCAGAAATGTCCAGATTGAAAAGGAATACCAGAAGATTATGACCGAAAACCAGAAGATTATAGCCGAAAACCAGAAGATTACAGACGAAAACCAGAGATTACAGCCGAAAATCAAAAGATCATAGCCGAAAACCGAAAGATTATAGCCAAAAATCAATCCCTAAAGGCTAGAATTGAGCAAGTAGAAGCTAATGATCTTTCAAGACAACAAGGACAAATAAACAAAGTCAAAAAACTGAAAAAAATAGAAGGAAACATGAAATATCTCAATGAGAGAGTGACAGACCAAGAAAACCGGTCTAGAAGAGACAATTTGAGAATAATTGGTCTTCCAGAAAAACCAGAAATTAATAGAAACATGGACTCCATCCTAACAGAAATAATTCAGCAAAATTGCCCTGAAGTCCTACAACAAGAGGGCAATATAGACATTGAAAGGATTCATAGAACACCTGCGACATTCGATCAAGAAAAGAAAACACCCAGAAATATAATTGCCAAATTCAAGAGTTTCCAAGCAAAAGAAAAAATCTTACAAGAAGCCAGAAAGAAACAATTCAAATATCAAGGAGCACCAATCAGAATCACACAGGATCTGGCAGCCTCCACGCTAAAAGATCATAAGGCTTGGAATACGATATTCAGAAAGGCAAAAGAGCTGGGCCTGCAACCACAGATCAACTACCCATCAACATTGACTATATATTTCCAGGGGAAAGTATGGGCATTCAACAAAATTGAAGAATTCCAGGTATTTGCACAGAAAAGACCAGGGCTAAATGGAAAGTTTGATATCCAACCACAAAAATTGAGAGAAACATGAAAAGTTAAATAAGATACAGAGGGGAAAGAAAGAAAACTTATAATTTTTAAATTTGCCTATACTATCCATTGGGACATAAAACTTTTATCAAACCCTTCTGAGAAAGTCAGAAGGGATAATCCAAGGGGAGCAGGGGAGTGGGGAGGTCAAAAAAAGGGAGGGGAGAAGAAGGGGGAGGGAATTCATGAGGCCTTTAAAAACAGAAAGAGGGGGAAAAATAAGGGAGGGGGCAGAAAGGGAAGTTAATCAAGGGAGGGGATAAGGGATAGCGGCTTAATAGCAAACTATTGTGCTAAAAGGAATAATAAACTGGAGGAGTTCCAGGTGAACTGGAGAGACCTCCAGGAACTGATTCAGAGCAAAAGGAGCAGAGCCAGAAGAACATTGTACACAGAGACTGATATACTATGGTAAAATTGAATGTAATGGACCTCTGTACCAGCAGCAATACAATGACCCAGGACAATTCTGAGGGATCTATGGTAAAGACGCTACCCACATTCAGAGGAAAGACTGCAGGAGAGGAAACATATAAGAAAAACAACTGCTTGAACGCATGGGTCGGGGTGGACATGATTGAGGATGTAGACTTGAAACTACCACACCAATGCAACTACCAACAATTTGGAAATTGGTCTTGATCAAGGACACATGACAAAACTAGTGGAAATGTGCATTGGCTATGGGTGGGGTGAGTGTGGGGGGCGAAGGGGAAAGGAGGAGCATGAATCATGTAACCATGTTAAAAATGAATATTAATGTTTGAAAAAAAATTAAAAAAAGCAATGCTATACACTTCCAGAAAGAGAACTGATGAAGTCCAAGTTTAAATTGAAGCTTTTTAAAATTTTAAAAAAAAATGTGCATCTATATTTTTTTTGCTTCATGTTTCATCTTTGTTCTGCTTCTGACCTCTCTGACTTCCTTTAAGGCACAACTGAAATCCCACCTTCTTTGATAACCTTTCCACAACCTCTCTTAACTCTTATACCTTCCCTATGTTCATTATTCTCTATTTATCCTGTATATAGCTTACTTTGCTTATATTTCTTTCCATGTTGTCTCTCTTATTAGTGTGTATGCTCTTTGAAGACAGGGACTGTCTTTTGCCAGTTTTCTAAGATTAATATTTTTATTTATTGTTGGCATTAAACACTTTATTAAGATATACTGAGGTGCCAAATATTTCCCTAGAAACTCCTCCATTGTCTCACATGATATTTTCTGAGGTTATACAGATTGTTGGGGGAAAGAATGAGGATGGGCACAAAAAGGAAGAAATACCTTAACTTTCAATTCTCTTTCATGTTTAAGAAAATTAAAATGTTCAAACCATTTTATATTTTAATATTTTAGTAATGGAAATGATGGAAAGGAAGGGAAGTTTTTCACATGAAATAATTTAGTCTTAAAGACATGGTAAAACCACATGTTGCATTATATATAACTAAATATAACTTTCCTTGTTTATTTTTATGATGTAATTCCATTTGGAGAAATGTGATTTTCACAGTTTAATTTTTTAGGCTGCTCTACAACTCATGTATAATGAAGGCGATGCTCTCAGTCTTTAACAAAGTGTTACCTCAATCAGTAAACCATATGCTTCATTCTCAGAAGGTGTGTGTGTGTGTGTGTGTGTGTGTGTGTGTGTGTGCGTGCATGTGAGAACATGAGAGAGACAAACAGAAAGAGAGAATTCATAGATGCAACCAATTGACTTCAAATTAAAAAAATTACAAATGATTATTTCTTTCAGAATGGGGAGTATGAAGGGAATTTAAACAAATCCATATAATCTTTTTATGGTTCATCTTAGACATTTTTTAATAGTTCCCAGATCTTGAGTGTGACATTTCTAGGTGCAATTGTTATTTAAGGAAGCATTTTATGGAAATGTTTCCTAACAAGTTTAATCAGCCTATTGAAATATGTAAAGTTTGGGAATGGTTTCAATATATTCTGTTTGAGAATGGCATCCTTCCTTTAAATGGGATCTAACTGGAAAAAGAGTAGGACCAAAATGCCTCTCTATTTTAAAAGAATGTGGCATCAATTGATAACTAAAAAGGTCTTTTTCCCAAAAATGTCTTTTGAAAGTCTCCCAACTAGTAGCTGCTATTATAATAATTGTTGGATAAGTTGACTACTCCATTAGTGGCATTTCTGAATCACTTAGCAATGACACACAAAGTGAAGGAAGCTAAGACCATAATGACTCTGTAACACTAGCATATTAACACTGACTTTGGCCCTCACTCTAGCTCAATGGAAGCATGTTCTTCAAAAACCCACTGCCAGCAGAAAATGTATATAATTTAAAAGACTTTTACCACTAACTGGAATTGAATGACTCCCCCTGGCTTCTTCATTACTAATCACAAATGGATAAGTATGGGGGTGGGGGGAAGGACTTGTTTTTCTTCCAAAAAATGGAAATGATATCCAAATGTTATGCTATCTATACCTCTTATTTTCCTTCTCTCTTTATTTTCATATAATCTTTACTGTAAAGCTGAATATTAAACTAACTTCTCAAGCTATTTAACCAGGTTTTGTGTGTTATATAATTCTTTAAGATGGACATGGGGTGGAATTAAGGATTTAAAATTGTCAAACCATTTCTTGGTAGAGATAATAAGCCTCCCTTTCTAAACATTTTTAAGAAGTAAAGAAAGGGATGGCTGATCAAAATATTTAACCACATTGATTGTCAGTACTGGATTTGACCACTGGCATGGAAGACTGGCAGAATCTGAAATAGTTGAAGTTTGAGGCAATGTAGAACTTTTTAGGTGTGTCTAGGTATATTTAATATATTCTTGTTGATGGTGGTATTTAAGGTTAATGAGCAAATAGTATGCTATAAATGAATATAATCCTACTCTAGAATAAGTCCTTAACCTTAGATCCACATATCCCTTAAATTTCAGGAGATCCATGAACTTTGATGGGAAAAACATCTTTATTTTCATAAACCTTTGATTTCCACTATAACCCTATGCATTTTAGGTGTTTAAAAACATTAGTCTGAGAAGGGGTCCACAGTCTTTACTAGATAGTCAAAAGGATCCATATAGTAAAAAAGCTTAAGAATCTTTTTTTCTACAGGAACAAATTAAGAAGACTAATAGCAAATTATTGAATTTGTTGGTGTATAAAATAAGTTTAGAAGATCATTTTTTGTTCCATGATCACTAGCTTTAAATGAGTAGTATTGTATTACACAATCAAATTAAATTTTAGTTGTCTTCCAGCTTTATCTTAACTGGATTTAGAATAAAAACTACAATTTGGGATTCTTTTCTATTGTGTTCTAACTAGCAAATAACACCTAAATTTCCCAGAATTTGCAATATACATGGAAGAAATATGGAAAATACTAATATATCTACATATGTACATAGGTATCTAAACTGTGTGTTTGTATGTACACACACACAATTTACACATGAAAATTTCTTCCCATAAATTGAACAATTTTGGCAAATACTTTCTAAGCTAAAATGCATTAGGCTATGGATTTCCAAAGGTAAGGACTGTCTTTTGCTTTAATATGTGTAGAGCTTAGCATAATGTCATGTGAACTCTGACTACAAGTTGCAGATGCAATTATAGATAATACAACTCCTAATTTACTAGTGTAGTCTCTTATTATGGGTTATATTGAAATGAATAATGGATTAATCAGTTTATTAGCATGAGTAATCCTCATTGTAGAAAGCATGTGGGTGAATGTTACAAATTTTATTAGGTATTATTTATAGTTTTTATTGTTCTAATGCCAAGAATAAAACATTCAGTGTAGCTGAACATTTCCCTCTTGTGGGAGGTGACTCTCTTATGGCGGGGTCATAAGACCAGCACTTATTGAAATATAATGAATTCAGGGGAAAGGTGGGATTTGATCAGTAGAAGGCAAGCACAGTGATAATTCTGATGGGGGTAAATGCAAGCTAATATTAGGTTAATGACAGTGCACCGACACCCCAAAAGATAGAACTAAAAAATATAAGGATATCCAATATATAATAATTAAATTAAGTTTACAACTCCTGCTTATTTAATTGAAGCACATAATGGCCAGGGTAAATGAATTAATTACTCTATTCTACCCCACCTCCACTAATAAAACTCTTATCATAAACATGTATAGTCAAGCAAAACAATTGCTTGTTTTGCCCACATTGACCTAGTCCAAAAAAAAATCTCAACCTGTACTATTAGTCCATCACCTCCATCAAAAAGTGGATAACATGTTTAAACATGAGTCCTTTGGAATAGTGGATTGCCATAGTACTGATCAGAACTCCTAAGTCTTTCAAAGTTATTTTTCTTTACTAAATTTTTGTTATCAAGCAAATTGTTTTCCTAGTTCTGCTCATTTCATTATCAGTATCTGCTCATTTTATTAATCAGTTCATACAAATCTTGCCAAGTTTTTCATAAAATTATGTAAGTTCATATACAATATCTTTAATTAATTCCACAAATGAAAGGCATACCCTTAGTTTTCAGTTGTTGGGGTTTTTTGTTTGCCACTGCAAAAGTATTTCTATAAATACTTTTCTAAAGACAGATCCTTATCTTTTAAAAATATATCTATTTGGTGTATAGGCAGAATCCTGATTATCATTGTCTTCAAGTGTAGACAGTTTAACAACTTTGAGGGTATAATCCCAAGTTACATTAAAAAAATGACTGAACAAAATTGGTGCCCTTATATACTGCTCCTGATCCAACCATTCTGGAGAGAATTTAGAATTTTGCCCAAAAGACTTTAAAACTGTGCATATCATTTTATCCAGCAATACCACAACCAGGTCTATATTCCAAAGAGAACAAAAAAAAGTGACAGGGAGGACTGATTTGAACAAAATATTTATAACAGCTCTTTTTGTGATAGCAAAAAATTGGAAACTGAGGAAATATCTATCAATTAGGGATGGCTGAACAAGTTGTGGCATATAGTTATAATGGAATATTATTATGCTAAAAGAAATGATAAGGATGCTTTCAGAAAAACTTGTAAAGACATATGAATTAATATAAAGTTAAGTGAGCAGAAACAAGAAAAACCTTGTATACCGCAGCAGCAATATAACCAAAATTAAAATAGAGGAAAATTACATATATATATATATATACATATATATATATATATACATTGCAGTAAGTTTCTCTGAAAGCTTTATTTTAGATATATATGTATATATAGAATGCTTATATCTATAAACATAATATGTAAGTTTATATCTATATATACATGGAGTTGATTAAAATTATTTTTTAAATAAATCATTTCAACAGTTCATACTTTGTCAAAAGACAGTCTGTAGAGGAAAATCACAGTTATCAATAACTTTAAAATGCTGTAAATTGCTAATAATTAAAGAAATGTAAATTAAAACAATTATGAATTTCATATTCACATCTACTATATTTCAAAATTATGTGGGTAAGAATCACCTGATCCATAACCTGACACATGATGGGCTCATTCACAAAAGGCAGACCTAAAGGCAATATGAAAGAAAGCAGCTACAAGGTAAAAATAAATAAATTAATTACAAAGAATTCGATTGCAGCAAAATATGAGTTGGAAAATTATATCAATTACATCAATTAGAGGTGTCTTGAATTGGAATGGACTTCTTCCAGGCTAGTGAATTCTCTGGTACTGTTGTATTTAAGGGGATTTTGAATAATCAAGCCCAATAAATGTTATCGAATAGATTCTTTGTTCACGTGTTGATGGATGAGATCTCTGAGTTCCTTTCCATTCTTTCAGTTATAGAGAAATTTTGCAAAAATTCAGAGGAGAGGAATATATTGGAGGCATTTATCATACAAATAAATATTTTAAAGTTCATGGAGCAAAGATTTTAGATGATAGATGGCATACCTGTATAGCAGATAACATCTTATGACATCATAAGGGATTTGTGTAACTAAAGACACACAGAGGCTGGGCAATGTTTGGAGAAGGATGGAAAGAGCAACTGTGGTTTCATTGACTCTAGATGTTTAGTGAATTAAGGTTTCTACAATGAAAGGGAATGACATTAGTTTACAGACCATGTGAAATTATTCAAAATGAAATTTTCCTTGAATTAGGTCATAGGATCATTGATCTAAGAGAAGGAAGGGACCTCAGAAGGAATGTATTCCAACTCCTTCATTTAACAGATGAGGAAGCTGACCCAATAAGATTAAGTGCCCTGCTCAAAGTCACAAAGTAGTAATTGTCGCAGATGGGATTTAAATCCACAAGATCTTACTCTAGATTCCTTCCATTATACCTTGTTGCTTCTTACTGGTTTAAAAAGTATGCCTTTTCTAATGTGGGGAAGGGAGAAAGGGAGGGAGTTAACTGGGTATTTTAATGTAACAAAAATTAACACTAAAAATAAAATAAAAGAGGACATTCTTGTTTTTCCCTCAAGGAAAAATATATTCTTGTCATATTGTCATTTTTATCTTTTATGTATAAATTCTCATGTTTGGGGAAAAGTCTTATTATCCTGACACTATAAAATCATACTATCATAAACATTGTTTAGTTACAAGATGGCATGACAGAACCAGAAGCATGAGATGATTTGGAGGAGATATTTCTGTGGATATATTTGGGATCTAATTTCCTCAATGTTGACAGATAAACTTCTACTGTAATTCAAAGGATTCCTACTATGGAAAGGAAGGAAGGAAATAATCATTAATGAATTGCCTATGGTGTGCCAGGCACTGTTCTAAGCATTTCATATATATATATATAACATTCAATACTCAACACCACCCTTTTGTGGTAAGAATAACTCCTTCTTACTCACCAAAATCATTATTTTGCAAATGAAGAAATAGGGATAAATATTTTGTTACTTTCCTATGTTCACAAAGCTAGTAAGCTTCTGAGGTTGGATTTGAACTTAGGTTTTCATAATTCCAGGCTCAGCACAAATTACTTTACTACCAAGACTGCCTCAAACAGTAACAGTTAACTGAGTAAGAAACAGCAATGGAAAAGAGAAAAATGACATTAGAGTAAATTTTTCTGGCAATTCATACCTTAAACTGACTCATGCATATTCTTCAATGATAATCCCTTGTACAAGAGAACTGTAATGAATATTTAGCAATATGGTGTCTTGATTCTGATACCAATGGGATGAGTGACTGAGTAAATATTACTTGTAATTTATATGACTCAAGATGTCCATTTCTCATATTCTCTTTATAAAGGAGTTGCTAGTCTTCTTTATGTGTCAATGCATGTGTGTGTTTGTGTTGTGTCAACACACATATGTACACACATGTGCCTTTACATATATATCCATATTTATGTAGATACATTATCAGCTAAATAGTGTATTATTAAATTTCTTATGTATTGAATTTGTCCAGTCTATCTGTTTCCTTTTATTCTCACCTGCTAGATAAAATATAAGTGCTAAAAACCTCATCAACTTTTTGCTCTTTGTTGTTCTCAAGTCTCTCAAGTGGCCCATCCTTCCAATGCAAGCCATATCTGTAACCATCTGGTTTTTAAGACAGATTTTATGAAACACTTTTTTTCTCCTACAGTTCTGTCCTGACTTTTTTTTTTAGGTATTGAATCTTTTCTTTAATATCTTATTTTTTTAGAAACATTTTCCATGGTTACATGATTCCTGTTCCCAACCTCCCCTTCACCCCCCCAACCCTACCCACCCCATATCCAACTCGCATCTTCATTGGTTTCAATTTGTGTGATCAATCAAGACTTATTTACACACATGGGTTGATGCGGGCATGGTTGGGGATGTCCTGACTTTTTAAAAGGAGACCTGTGGACACTGTCATTTCCAAATCATTGTGTAATCCTTTTCCTCAGGAAAGCTACTTTAACTAGAGCAAGATACAGTCGGACTATTTAAAAAGTTCAGACTCATTCTGCAGAATACGAAATAATTGACTAGAAAAAGTGTATACATTTTACAGAAAAGAAAATATCACATAAAAAGAATGAGGGAAGGCTTCCCAGATGAGTAGCATATTGAGGTATGTCTTGAAACAAAGATTGGAAAGACATCGTTCTAGGAAGGATAAATAATATAATCCAAGATAGTAGAAGTAGGAGTAGGAGTTCATTCCTTAGTACCAGTAAGTAGTTTGGTATTCAAGTTCAGTTTAATTTAATTAGCAATGATTAAGCATGAGAGGCAGATAACATAGTAAATGAGTAAATAAAGAATTAAACTTAGAATAAAAAGGACCAGGATTCAAGTCACATCTCTGACACATACTAGAAGATATTGGGTTAGTCATCTAACCTTAATCTTTCAATGCCCCATATAATTGTCAAAGACTAAGTTTTTGAGAAGATGACTACCTACATTAGTAGAGAGAATTCCTCTCATGGGAGTTCCCTATACAATGAAAATTTTAAAAATATCCTTATTATCATGTGCAGGCACTATGCTAAGTTAAGAAAATCCAAAAACAAAAAAATTGAAAAAATCTTTTGCTCTTAAGAAGTTTATGTTTTAGTAAAATTGCAAGAGTTTGAATAGGCAAAAATTTGTGAACTGGTTTATTAGGAGAGCAAAGATCAAAATAATTAGAAGTGATAAAATAGATGCAAAGATGGATGGTTTGGTGAGAGTCCCAGTCAAAACTATAAAACCTCAAAAATGGTTTAAGGGTTGAGAATATTAATACTTTGGTCATTGAATTCCTAGCACCTAGCCCATAACCTGCCACATGGTGGACTATATTTAAATGTCTGAGGAACTTAGAGAAGTCCTGATACATTGATTTTTGAGAGCAATTTGGGACCATTCCAAAAGGACCATAAAACTGTGACCCCACAATACCACAACTTATTCTTCATTGAAAAGAGATCAAAGATAGGGAAAAAGAACCTACTTATACAAAAATATTTAGAGCAGCTCTTTTTTGATGGCAAAGAATTGGAAACTATAGGCTATCTATGAATTGGGAAATGTCTGAATAAATTGTGGTAGATGAATGTTATGGAATACTATTGTGCCATAAGAAATGATGAACAAAATAATCACACACACACACACACACACACACACACACACACACACAAACCCGGAACTATATGAAGTCATGGAAAGTGAAGTAAGCAGAACCAGGAAAATATGGTACACAGTAATAGCAATAAAGTATGATAATAAACTGAATGCCTTAACTAATATCAGCAATGCAAGGATTCAAGACAACTCAAAAAGACACATGAAGAAAGAGGTTACCCCCTGCACTATAAGAAACTAATAGAGTGAATACAGATTGAAGCATGCCATTCTTCACTTTATATTCTCTGTGAAATTTTCTCTAGTGTAAGCTTTTCATGTCTTCTTTCATAATATGATGAACATGGAAATACGTATAGTACAATAAAATATATTACCTACTGTCTTGAGGAGGTTGGATGGAGGAGAGAGATAAATAACATGGATAGCAAAATGAAAGAAAATGATTATTAAAAATGATATCAACCAGGAATCAGAAAAAAGACTTAAAATATAATTTAAAGAAGTCTCCTTCAGATACAAATCACTAATAAAGTTACAGGCCTGACTCTGGTTTTTAAACCTCAGAATCCCTAGAAGCACCTAGTTAACTATCTCATTGATGCAATTCTCTAATTGTTAGGGGGTCCCAATTCATATAATCAAGTCTTCTTTTCCAAAGATTGGGAAATCATCTGGAAAATGAATTGGAAAAGGAAATAGTGAACCATTCCAGTATCTTTTTTGAAGAAAGAAAACCCTAAATGAGCTCACAGAGTTGGACACAACTGAAATGACTGAAGAGAAATAACAACAAAAACATATATATATACATATATATATATGCTTAAACATATGCACATATATTCATATATGTATATATGCACAGATACATAAATAAAGAATAAATTCAAGACAGTACAAAATTATTTAGTTAGTCATTTACACTTATTAAGTATCTACTTTGTGAAAGTCACCATGTAAAGGACTAGTGTTTAAGAAGAGAGGCCATTAGAGTAGTAATTGGATAATCCACAATAAATAAGGAATAGCCAAAAAGATGGTTCTATCAGCAGTTTCCTTCAAAAGTCATAGAACATTGTCTCCTGCTAGAGCCACTTACTTAATATCACTACCATTCTCTGTCATGGTAAGAAACAGCCCAAATATAGCCTACCAATTATTCTCTTTAATGTCACTGTGGCTGATGGTTATATTTTCTGGTTTCTCACCTTCTGGCTAAAACTGGCATGTAGCTATATAGCCCTCCTGGGCAAACTAAACTGTTAAATTCATTGATTCTCACCCCTTCCATCCCCACACCTCCTACATCCAGCACTCCATCCACAAACTACTCTAGGATTATAAGATTTTTCATTGAAAGACCTTTGGGGGCACTGCAGCTCTGTTCTTCCTCAGTTTGGCAAACATAACAAAGGTTTATAGTACCCATGTGAGGCTATTTAGTGAGTGTTATAAGGATACTGTTCCATGTGTAACATGACACCAAGAATATCATGGTAGATAAATTTTGGCTTGATGTGGCAACCAAGCATTCAAAAACACACATAACTATTTAATGTGTGAGTTACACATTACCCCCAAGACAAGAGAAATGCACATGATGCAAACCAATTATTTTTTTTAGAAAATGGGTAAATTGGAATATTAAAAAACTCACCTACCCTGTCAACATGTAGGTTAATATTACTGAGACACTCATCTGTACACACTCTAGTATTTTTAAATCATTTAAAACATTCCTTAGTTAGTAGTTACATAGATTTAATATATTGGGCAGCTTATTCTTTTCTCTCTTGATTTTGATTCTTCTCTTCTCAGGTCTTCATTTCTTTTCCCTACACCCCAACCTGAAAATGATATAGAAAATAAAGACTGTGATATTCTGAGAAAACCTTTGAGTAGGGGGGAAAGAGAGAATAGGAAGCAAAATTTAAAATTATAAATATGTTAAGACCACAATTATTTGTGACGTAAAAGATGGGTAAGGCAAACTACTTTTTACTTATTTATTTTTATTTTGTAAAAAGGAGAGGAAATCTAATTGATGATAAAATGCCTTTCCTAGGCCAAGTTTTAGGAGTGACTTCCTATAGATCTTATGCAGGACATTTGACCTTTTCTGGACTGGTAATCCCTGAATAGTCACAGGAATGAACATAGTGAGGTTCTGAGCTCCTCCTTTTTCACTGGACAGAACTAAAAAGGTTAAATGACCTACCTGGGGTCATACAGGTAGACAGTGGCAAGATGGTGATTTGAATATAGTTTAAGAGGATTGAACAGTTTAGAGGACTAGGCCTGTTACCCTGGAGAGAGAGAAGACTTGGGGTGAGGGGAAGGAAAATAAATCTCTTTAAGTATTTTAAGGGCTGTCAAGTGGAAACAAGTTAAGATTTGTTCTCTTTGGCATCAGAAGGCAAAACTTAGAACAATGGATATAAATTATAAGGAGGTACATTTAGTTTTGACATTGAGAGGAACTTCCTAACCCTAATATTTAAAAATGTCTGAAACTGAATTGCCTCTAAACGATGTGTGTTCCATTTCCTTGTAGTTCTTCAAATAGAAATGGAGTCATTATATGTCCATTATTTTATGTTAGGGATTCCTCTCATGTATGGGTTGACCTATGTTGCCACTGACATCTCTTCTAATACTAAAATTCTCTTATCCTATGAAGGCATCCTATGATCGGCATCCATCTTTCCCACTATGGGTCATAATCTGACTATGATTATATAGGTGATAGGCAACAAGAGCTAAGAATATAAGTGAAGGCCTCAGAATCTTTAGGCTTGAGCTTAAGTTCTAATTCAAACACTTCCTAGCTGTCTAATGGTAGACAAGTCATCTGATTTCTCTGAGTTTCCACATTTATAAAATAGGGATAATAGCGATCTCTAAAAGATTTATCATTCAATATAATGCATTAGAATATCGTGCAATAAAGTGCTATGTGAGAACTAGGATTATCAGTAAATTTTATTGTATGATACTCTAATGCACTATATTTATCAATTGAGGGATGGCTTGATTTTTTGTACAACAAGTTATCTTTAAAGTCTACAAAGTTCCTAAGTTCAATCAGAAGTAGGTTAAAGCATCATTAGAAAATATTTAGCCTAATAAATAAACAATATGAGATGATATTAATTTATGATTTTCAAAGTCAATATGTAGCCTTCATAGACTGTAACAGACTTATTGGATTTAAGCAAAGAAAACCAAGCAAAGCATGTACCTCTGAAGTGGAATTCAGAAGAAGCCCAAGAAGAATCTTGAGGAAAGGACAATTGGGGAGGGCCCAGAGTGAAGAGGAGAATTCTGTGGAAGATTTTTTTAAACCCTTACCTTCCATCTTGGCTTCAATACTGTGTATTGGCTCCAAGGCAGCAGAATGGTAAGAGCTAAGCAATGGGGGTCAAGTGACTTGCTCAGGGTCACACAGCTGGGAAGTGTCTGAGGCCAGATTTGAACCTAGGACCTCCTGTCTCTAGGCCTGACTCTCAATCCACTGAGCTACCAAGCTGCCCCCAGAATATTTCCTAACTGTCACTACTCACTGGACCTTGGTTGGGACAGGGAGGTGGGTGGTAAGGAACTTGGGAGATCCTGGTGCTCCTGAACCCCCAAAATAGAGGATTTTCTCAAGAGTCACAACTGCTACAATTAGCCATCAACTCAATTGAGCTACTAACATCCTTTACCATCTAAGAAGATATAAATATAGCAGTTACACCATTTTGGCTAAAGAGCCTGGACTCCTGAGAGAGCAGGCTCCGAGGGCCTTTCAGAATCTGCTAGTTTATTGGATAGGAATTTACTGGGGTTTGGGACAGTTACTGTGATATAAGTTACAGAAAAAATCCAGCACTGTTCACCCCATTGAGAAGCTCACATTTAATAGAGAAGCTTGTTCCCTTACCCTCTATCCTGAACCCCCAAATCCTTCCCTTAATCCCTGAATTCCCTTATCCACAAATAAATCCTTGTTAGTTATATTAGTCAGAGATTGGTGCAGTGACTTTAAAGAGGGTGGCTTGTTGGATGTCTGAAGGGAGGAAAAGAACACTTTACTCTATCTTGGAGGGAAAACTGTTTGAGGGGGACTGGGGAGGTTTTAGTTTACATCAATGACTCTGGGTATCAGACAAAGTCCATTTTGGACTCAAACAATTCCTAACATCTTCCTCTATCATCTCCTCTACAACCCTTCCATTTTGGGAAGCCCCTTCACAAATTATACCCCCAAAGGTCTTCCCAGTGGGAGGGGCAGTGAGTAGCTGCATATTCCAGTCAAGTAGGGGTCACCAGAGCACATCCCATCTATCATCAACACCCCCCCTCTTACAAGATCTATAGTTATTTGAGATTTAAACCAGTGCTTTAAAAGATTAGTTGACTCTTGTTCTTTATACTTGCAGGGGACCAAAATGACATCAAATGTGTTGCCATTTGAATTGGCATAAATTGGACTTAAGTGACACAGAGTTGCACAAAGTTGTCAACCTATCTCTTCCAGAGTTAAAAATTCTAGTGACAAGACAAAAGTCAAGACAATTGGTAATGGCTTGGGATGCAGTGAATGACTGTGGTGTTTTCCATTTCTGACCAAGCTCTAAGCATGCCATAATGCCTCCTTTGGCGACCATCATGGCCATTGAAACCAATTATTCTTATCCACCCAGTCCACAAGGGGAAGTCTTAACATGTGTAAGGTAGATATCTCTCTAAATCATCAATGAGTCAGGAAGACTATAAACTAGCCTTAATCTGGTTTAACTTGGACAAAATGGTTTACTGGGTTGTAACTACTATGCATGCTATAGCTTTTTGGAACCATGGGTAAGAGTTGTGTAGCAAGTAGACACCAAAGGAGGAAAGACTTTCAGAGGTCTCAGCAAACCCTCACATAAGAGATACTAGTCATCTCTGAACTTCCCTTATACCCAAAAAGATTGGTAAGGGTATTATGCCTGCAATCAGAAAAATACATTCTTGAGTTAAAATATGGCCTCAGACATTTACTAGCTTTGGGATCCTGTACCAGTCACTTAAGTCTGTATCAATTCCCTCATTTATACATTGAGTTGAAGAAGGAAATGGCAAATTGCTTTAGTATTTTTTCTTAAAAAAATCTTGCCTTCCACCTTAAAAACCCGGTATCTTTGCCAAGAAAATTTCAAATGGACTCATCAAGAACTAAACATGACTGAACAACAAAGAATAATTTCACAGGAACACAAAATGAGAGACTATATCCCTTCAACAAGATCAAGATCACAGTATTAAGAGCACAGTAGCATTATTGAAATCATATAGGTTAGAAGCAAATAAGCCAAATATGAATGAATGTGAAAGACCCAAAATGAAATTATGGAAGAACTCCAAAAGAAAATCACAAAACATAAGAGAGGTAGAAGAAAAAAAAATGAGAAGAAATGAGAAACCTAAAATAAGAAGTATAAAACCAAAAGCAAGAAAATAATTCCCACCCCCCAGACGTACAAAGCCTCTAGGAATAAAATTTCTAGGAATTGGAATTAGTCAAATGGAAACTGATTTCATGTATAAGAAAGAAGGAAGCAGCAAAACATATTTTAAAAGTATAGAAAACTAAAAGAAAATCTAAAATATTTTGTTAGAAAAACTTCTGACTTGGAAAAGTGTTCCAAGAGAGATAAAACCTAAAAATCATTGGACTGCCTAAGAGTTATGATTAAAAAAAAAGAATCTGGGCACCATATTATAAGAAATTATTAAGGAGAAGTGTCCTGATATTCTTGAGGAAGGGAAGATAGAAAATTTAAAAATCAGCCAATCACCTACTTTCTAAGATTCCAAATTTTAAAATCCCAGGACTATTATAGCAAAATTCCAGAACTCTCTGACCAAGGACAAAATACTGAAAGCATCTAAAAAAGAAAATGAAATTTCATAGAGCCACAGTTGGGATTACACAAGACATAGAAGCTTGTACATTAACAGACCAGAAGGCATGGAATATGATATTCAGAAAAGTAAAGGATTGAGGACTGTAACCAAGAATCACCTACACAGAAAAACTGAACTTTCCTTGAGGAAAAGAAATGAATATTTAATGAAATAGGGAACTTCCAGGAATTCCCAATGAAAATACCAGAGTTAAAGAATGAATTCAGTGATCAAATCCAAACCTCATGAGGGGCCTAGAAAAGTACAGAAAAGAAAAAAAAACCCCAGGGATACAATGGGGTTAAACTAATTACATTTCTATAGGGGAAATGCTAACTAGGATATTTAAGACATCTTTGATACATTGACAGAGAACAAGGAGTAAAATGGTTAAGATGTAATGATGTAAAAATTATAGGATAAGAAAGAGGAACACATTGGGAAAAGAGAAAAGAAAAGTTGGGCCAAATTATTTCACATGAGAAGATAGTTAAGAGTCAAAAGATTAGAGGGAAAATTGGGGAAATGGGCCAAGCTTAAATCTTGCTATTCTCTGAATAGGTTCAAACTGTGAATTGATGTCCACAGTCAGCTATAGAAACTTATCTTGCCCTACAAGAAAGAAGGGGAGGAGAAATAATAAAACGACAAAAGGGAGGGTGAACTGGGGAACACAGTAGTAAGATGTGAAAGATTTGTAAATAAGAAAAGGCTGAAAGGAGAGAAAGAGAAGGCTAAACAGAAGGAAAAATATGAGTAGGAACACATAATAATCATAACTGTGAATGTGAACAGAATGACCTCATCCATAAAATTTAAGAGGGTGGCAGAGTGGATTAAAAGCCAGAATCCCACAATACATTTCCCAAAAGAAACACATTTAAAGCAGAGACACATACAAAGAATAAAGTTAAAGGTCTGGAGTGATGTCTATTATATTTCCAAGAAAACTGAAAAATCAGGAGTAGAAATTATGATTTCAGAAAAAGCAAAGTGAAAATGAATCCAATAAAAAAGATAAAGAGAAAAAATCCACTTTAATAAAAGATACCATAAGCAATGAAGCAATATAAATTTAAACACACATATATGAAATGGCAGCGCGTCCAAATTCCTAAAGGAGAAGTTACATGAGCTACAAGAGGAAACAGACATTAATGTTATATTATTTGGGGATAGTAATCTTATCCTATCAAAATTAGATTAATTAAAATAAAAATTAAATAAGAAAAAAAAACTAAAGATCTGAGATCCTAAAATGAAGAGGTGAGGAAAAAGTGAATTTCAGTTGAGGTGAAAGTGCATGCAAAGGATTGAGTGGTAACAATTAATCAATAAACATGTATTAAGCACCTAGTATGTGCCAGGTACTGTGCTAAGCACTAGAGATATGATTAAGAGGAAGAAAAATATTCTCTGCCTCAATGGAGCTTGGAATCTAATGGATGAAGATGATATACAAAGGGTAGTTAAAGTTGTTATAGAGGCAAGTTGGAAGGTCCACCATGGGGTATTGTAAGCCAGGGCATGATGTTCATGGCTGACACCAAGAAGAGCAGCTAATGAAAAATGAAGAGTTATATGGAAAGTTCTGAACACTTAAAGGAAGGCTTTGGAAAGGCCCTCCATTTCCTCAATTAATAAGGGGAGAAATTGATGGTGATGAGAAGGTGTTGAGTATCAAAACTGAGTCAATCTACATGGTGCTGAAAGTTCAGAGGATGAGCTTATCTTGGAGGAGGCATGATGTTCTCAGAGTTCAAACATTAGATGGGTCTAACTGGAATATATAATTAAAGTATTGGAATAATGTGTTGTATTTGCTTAAAGGTAATATATTATCAGATTGTGATGAGTTTTAAATGCTAAACACAGAAGTTTCTGTTTTACCTTAGAGATAGAGAGTCACCAGAGTTTCTCAAGCAGGGGATTTGGATGATGTGATCCATTAAGGAATATGACTTTGGCAGCTATGTAAAAGAAGGAGTGGAGAATGGAAAATGGAAGCAGAGAAACCAATTAAGGGACTATTGCAAAAACTTGTTGAGAAATAATAAAGGCTTGGACTAGGGAGGTGGTAGAGCTGGAAAAAGAAAGATGGACAAAAGACATGCTGATAAGTTTGTTTTTGAATATTTTGAGTATGAGGAACATTGACATGGAGATATCCAAAGTCAATTAGAAATGTGAGAGTAGACTTTAGATAAGAAATCAGGGCTAGAGAATTTATTCTGCCCTTTTTATTTCTGCTGAAATGATGAGTGTTATGTTGTGATGGATTCAGGAGAATTAATTCATACACACATGTAAACAAAGAAAAATACCCACTTAAAGAGTTCCTTGAATTCATAATACTTCATTATGCCTGTGCCTACTTATTTTCAATCTTAGCTCAGTCCTTATTATCTTTTCTTTGTCATGATCCTGCAAGGTGGCAGTAGCTATTCAGTAGTTTGAAATATATGAGTTTACGAGAAACCAGACATTGATATGCACTTGCATCTTCAAGATAAATGTATTATAAGCATGGAGTTTTGTCAGCCTCTCTCAATTTTGACAGTAAGGCTGATTTTGCTTTTATTCAGCAGTGGGTGTCTGTGATATGCTAGCAATGGATTTGGTTCAATGTGTCACAGAGTGGGGTATGAAATGAATGTTAAAAGGGAGTTTACTCAAATCCATTGGTTAAAATTGATCTCAAGCAAATGAGGATTCTGCATCCTTTGATCTGATATTGGATGTTTTCTCAGTTATATAATATTCTCAGTAACCAGCATGTGACTCACCTGAAAAGGAGTTATCTCTTTTATTTCATGGGTAGGATAGCTGTGAGATTATGCAGAGTGGAACTGTGATTTTCCCAAGAGATTTTCATCAAAGTGAGATGGGAATAAAAAGTGACCTCTCTAAATTTGCATTATGTTCCAACACTACTTGCTTGGAGGGTTTTTTCCTGGATAGTGTAATATAGTTGCTTTGAATTTCTAATCAGAAGAGTAGGGTTTGAATTCTAGCTTTGCCACCACACTGTGTTACATCAGGAAAATCACTTAGAAATTTAATTTCTTCCTCTTCCAAAGAAGAGGTTTGATCTAGAATTTTAAAGATTTCTAGCATTATTGTGTGAAATATAAGGAAAAAATTGACTGTTAGGAGATGGGCCAATTCCAGGCCATTGATGAACTTTAAAAACAGCAATAATAACTAAAAATTCACTAAGGGAACAATCAGTCTTCCTTGCTTCCTTTGGGTTCAAAAGATGGCATACTCAAGCTTTACCTAGCATGTAATTTTTCTTCAATACCCAACTCCAACTTTAACATAGCTATGAATATATCTTCAACCTACAGGAATTATTTTAAAATCTTGATGTATTTGCTGTATTACCCAATTTAAAATTTGTCATGTGATGTATTGTTTATATATATATATAAAGATAATGATGTAGTGGTTCATCCTCAGAGCGAATCAGCATGCTTAATTGATTCTAATTCCCTAGGAAAATACCTTGGACAGACTTACAAATATGCATAGGTATTCCATAAAATCTTTTTCTAACAATATAGTTAAACAAAATTAGTTACAGAATGTCTACACATGCTCCAAGGTCTCTCCAAAGCCCTTCAATTATATGCCATTATGACTATCCCAGAAGCAGATTATTTAGCTTTCTGAAGTGGGAAATAATATGTGGTTAGCATGTTAATTAGTGCATTCTGCACATGTGCCAGGATTTATACCAGGTTATGCGTAGATAGTTTAATGTAAAGGAAAATATCAATAAAATTGATTATATCAACAATACAAGTAACAAAAAAAAGTAACAAGTAAAAAAAATGATTATATTAATAGATGCAGAAAAAGGTTATGATACAATATAGAATTCATTCTTATTAAAAGCCTATGTACATGTTTCTCCTCTTAAATTGTGAGTTCCTAGAAATCAGGGCATATATTTTTATATATCTTGTACTTTTTTATTTCTTATACTTTATATTTTTGCAGTTTATTTTATATTTTTAAAATATTTCTTGTACTTTATATTTTTGCACTTTGTATTTCCTGTTCTGCTTAATGCAGTACTCTGAATGGAGTACTTTATATTTGTTTCCATTTGTACAATAAATTTCATGAATATTTTCATTAGTTATCAGTAACATTAAATTAAATTTGATACATTTACTAAGTATTTAATATACATCAGGCATTTGGCTAGGTTCTAAGACAAAAATGACAAATTTCTGTTCTTGAGGAGCGTACATTGTATTAGTATTAGGAATATGAGGATTTCTTAGCAGTAAAAAGTATTACCTTTGATTATTAATAATTTCTATAGTTATGGAATATAGGATCATAAATTTAGATATCAACTAATTCAAGCTCCTTAATTTATAGTTGAGGAAACTGACACCTACAGAGGTTAATTCATTTATTCAAGGTCATTTCAGATATCTCAGTTCCAGGATTTGAACCCAAGTCCCCTGACTACTGTGAGGAAAACTGCACAGAAAGGGTCTGGAATATTGAAGAAAGAGAGGACTGACAAAGAGGCAGTTGTAAGGAACACTCTTGGCTAACCTTAGTAATAGCATCCCAGGGTTTCCCTTTCTGATTTACCTTTGTAAGAGAGATTTCTTATGTTACATATTCAGCATTCTTTCCACTGCCTTTGTGAAGCTGAGATTTTTGTTTTATTTTAACAAAAAAGAATAATTGCTTTCATTTATGCAGCTTTTTACTTTTTTCTAATATTTTCAGCTAGATTATTTAGATATTAGAAGATGTATTTTACCAATGAGAAAACTAAGTCTCATAGCAATTAATTATTTATTCACTGACACAAAACTAAACATGTAGGTACTAGGTCATTATTTAGACAATATTTGGTAATTTCCTTTTTTTAAAAAAAATTGTTTTTAAAACCTTACCTTTGGCAATGTTAAGTGACGTGCATAGGGTCACACAGCTAGGAAATGTCTGAGGTCAGATTTGAACCCAGAACTTCCCATCTCTGGGCTAGGCCCTCATTTGGCTGAGCCACCTAGCTGCTTCCCATAATTTTCTTTTATAGTTGATGTTGGTAGCCCTTATTCCAGTTATATCAAATTATGAGATTAATGTGTGATTCACTGATACAGATATTCAATTGTAGTATATTAAAGTTAGGAGGGGGATGTCAATATTTCAATAAAAGCATTATGTCTGTATTACTTCTTCCCAACTTCTTCCATCCACCTGGAGGTTAAAGACTGTATGTCACTTTTGCAAAGAATGTACTACCTGTATTAGCAAAAGTTTTCCACCACCATTGGGAGGATCACTGCTGTTAGAACTAGAAGATATACAGATGTGAATTGATGGAGAAAGTTTATGAGTCCAGGAATTAAATATAGCAGTGAAGTTCCAGGAACTGACCTTATCCCTAGGCTTTTCCCTTTACTTATTAAAGAGTCAAATTGACTAGCTCAGTTTCAAAAGGATAAGTAGCAGTAGAGAGATATGAACCCTTTTCTCTGAATCAAAAGTCAATAGCCTCTATTATGTCACAAATTCTTTTTCATAAACAGCTGCATGTCTATGAACTTCTTGGAGAAGTGAAGTATGTAGTCACTAGTAAGACTCATAGTTCCATAAATCTACAAGCAGAAGAGACCTCAGAGGTAAGTTAGCCCAGCATCCTCATTTCCTCATTTTACAGGTGAGGAAACTGTGGTTCCACGAGACAGTGTATAGAAACAAGAGGTTGTATCAGGAAAACTTGAGCTTGAATTTTTAATAGTTACTGTTATAAACAAAAAGAGGCCTAGGGAGATATAGATACACAGTGATGTGAATGTATCTATCTGTATTCTCCCTAGCTACAGATGATGGAGAAACACCAACCCCAATAACCCTTGATAGTTGTTATAAGTTCCCCTTTTCTATAACAGTTGCCCAGGGAGGATCCTGAAAGGTTAGCTGGATAGGTAATCCTTTCAGGTCCAAACTGGGGTTGGATAAATTAATAAAGGGGTTTGATCTGCCTTGGATTACGATTGGTATCTGACTGCGTTGACTCCCTCCCCAAGGGTCGTGATATAAAGACCACTCAAGAAGGTACTTGATAAATTCACTTTATCTATAATTGGGAAAAGAATAAACAGGACAAGGATTGGGAATTGGAGACCCTATCAACCTAACATGTATAACTAGTTGACAATCAGGACTGGAGGCTATTAATCTAGTAGAAGCTAGAGTTTTATTCTCCACTAACCCTCTGGCCCAGCCTGACCACAGCCAAGCCAGAGAATAGGGACTACTATTGATGCAGCTATGTTGGCGATCTTGTTCTCTCAGCTTTCTCACTACCAGTGCTTGGTGAAGCACTAGCTCTCACAGTCTTCAGAAAATATTCAGATTCCTCTTCTTCTTAGATCTCTCTACCTCCCTTCACCACCCAGAGACCTAGAGACCTAAAGTGTAAGAGGGAATTTTTAGGTATTATATAGATATATATTTAAGGTGTGGCCACCAGGAATCAATAATTCAGATTGATTCCATAATTAAAATAGACCCAAGTCAGGATCGGGTTTAAGGTAGTTTATTTACAATTAGGAAAGGGTAGAAGGCAAGGGAAATAGAGAGAGGGAGAGGCTAACCCAGGCCTGCAGAGGCCCTGACCGAAAGAGAGGATTAAAAGGCTAATTAAAGTAGATTACAAGCCACAAGGATTTAGCAATCAGAGAGACAAGAAGCCTACTTAAGGTAGAGAGTCTGGAAAACAGCAAGGTAGGCCAAGGAAGTCAGCCTAACTTACCCACATGACCATTCAGAGTGGAAGCGGACTGAGGTCTCAGTCCAAGTGGCTGTCAGGGGTATTTATACAGTCAGGCCAACCGACTTTTTTTTTTTT
>NC_058131.1:497274947-497294479 GCF_016433145.1 Gracilinanus agilis | reverse complement strand
TGTGGACTTTCTGGTGGTAGATCTCTCTCTCTCTCTCTCTCTCTCTCTCTCTCTCTCTCTCTCTCTCTCTCTCTCTCTCTCTTGGCTGGGAATGAGGATGCATGACTTTCCATTTTATTCCTTGGAAGTCATGTAGTCTATGAGGTCTTCTCTATGGTTTTTATAATTGTACTTGTAGTACCAAGAAATGATTTCAACAAAATGGTTGTTGAGGGCAATACCAGCACCAGCATGAATCATAGAAGAGAGGATGTTTCTCTTAAAGTCATAGGATACAACCTAGTTCTGTATGTAGCCCAAGATGCGCTTCAAGGATCCCTCTGATACTTACTTTATCACCTCCCTGATATCATCAATTTTGGCAATTTTCTCCTATAGCAAGTCAGACCCACCAGAGTAGGAACACAGAAGGCCATGACTATAAGCTTCCCATTCAGCTTAGGTATGATCTTGACTTCAGCCTAAGCAGCACCTGTGGAAGCAGAGATGATAGTTTGAACAACACCATACCCTTTATGCTACAGCTTACCAGAGGGGCCATTTACCGTCTTCTGGATAGCAATATTTTCATTTTATATGGTCATGAGTCCTTCAACAATGCCAAAGTTGTCATGAAACCTTGGCTAAAGAAGCTAAACAGTTGGTAATGAAGGAAACATCACTGATGATCTTGAGGGAATTCATGAATTTCTTCTGGTTCACTCTAATAAAAAATGTTGGCATATCAGCAGAAGTTACAGAGAGAATGACCTGCTTGGCTCCACCCTTAAAGTGATCCCTAGCCTTTTCCATGGTGGTAAAGATTTCAGTGGGCTCTATAACATACTCTGCTCCAGAATTTCCCTATTTAATATTGGTGGGCTCTTACTCCTAGAAAATGGTAATGCTTTTTCCATCAGTCATCAGTTTTCTATTTTCAGCCTTTACAGTGCCCTTGAACTTGCCATGGGTGGAATTATATTGGAACATATTAACCATGTAGTTGAAGCTGATGAAGGAGTCATTAATGGTCACAATGTCTATTTCACCAGATATGACTACACCAGTGAATTCTAGAAGCAAGCTTGGGAGAATAGCTGAGAAGAGATTTTTTCTTTAAAAAAAGAAAAATATCTATATATTCAAAACTATATCAGCTTTATTTTGTGATGTCAAAGAATTGTAAATTATGGGGATACCAGGTCAATTGGGGAATGTTTGAGAAAGTTTTGGCATTGATGATGATGGAATAATATGGTGCTATAAGAAATTGACAAACAGAATGATTTCAAAAAACTTGGAAAGATTTATGTGAACTAGAGCAAAGTATACAGAAACAAAAGAATATTATACACAGTAATAACAATATTATTCAATGATCAACTATGAATTACTTAGTTATTCTCAGTGATACAATGACATCAGACATTTTCAAAGGACTTATGATAAAAAATACTATCTACCTACATAGAAAAAACTCACGGAATCTGAATATATTAGCATATTTTTAAACTTTCTTTTTCTTTTCATTATGTTTTCTTTTGCTACCTGACTCATATGAAAATATGTTTTGTCTGGCTGCACATGTAAAACCTACATCAAGTTGATTTCCTTCAAAAGGAAGGGGAACAGGAGAAGGGGCAGAATTAGAATTAAAATTTTTGAAATCAAATTTTAAAAATTCTATTTGTAAGCAGTTAGGAAAGAATATGAAGACTGGGGGGAAAGTAAGGAATCATAAGCAAACAAAAAGCCCTGAGCATAAAAAGTTACTACATTGACAAGGAAGTTCAACATGCAAATAATCTTTTGAGTTGTTTTTTTCTTGATGTCTCATTGAGTTGTTATCTTCTACATGCCCAAGCCTAATGTTAAGGCACAATTTTATTCAGTATTTTTTTTGCTTCTTTTATAAATTGCTCAAGTCTTAAAGAAAAATGTAGATTGGATACAACACCAAGAAAAATTCCTAGAAGAATTTAAGAAAAACATAAAAAAAGAAAAAATGATTATTTGTTTTAGGAAATTCCCTGGTTCTGCCAAGAACATGAAAGGTTTTATTTAAATTTTCTACTATATTTTCCCCAATTATATGTAGATACAATTTTTAATAATCACTTTCTGATGTCTTGTGATCCATGTTCTCTCACTCCTTCCTTCCTCTTCCTGTTTCTTGAGATAGCATATAATATGATATTAGTTATACATATGCTATCATGATATAAATTTCCATATTCATCATGTTATAAAAAAAGACAATTATCACTTATATAAGAAAAAAAGCTCATGAAGGAAACAAAGCAAAAACAATGATATATTTCATACTACATAGAGACTATGCCAGTTCCTTCTGTGGTGGATGATAGGCCTTTTCATCATGAGTCCTTTGAAGTTGTCTCAGATTCTGGCATTGTTCATAATAATTAAATCATTCAAAGCTGGTCATCATATAATATTATTTATTATTATATATGTGTATATAATAATATATAATACATAATATAATATTATTACTATGGACAATGTTCTTCTGGTTTTTTCCATTTCACTTTGAATCACCTTATATAAGTATCTGCAGATTTGTTTGTTTCTTATTGTGATCATCTTGTTCATCCTTTTTATATGGCACAATAGTATTCCATTACAATTCCATTACAATCTTATATCATAACTTGTTCAGCCATTCTCTAATTGATGGACATCTCTTCAGTTTCCAATTCTTTACCACTTTCAAAAGAGCTGCTATAAATATTTTTGTACAAGCATGTACTTTCCCCCTATTTTGGATTTCTTTGGAATGCAGACTAGTTGCTGTCAAATGGTATGCAGTTTTATTCCCTTTGGGCATGATTCCAAATTATTCTCCAGAATAGTTGGATCAGTTCTTATCTACTCCAACAGCTTATTATTGTCCTGATTTTTCCATGTACCATCAAATATTTGTCATTTTTGTCATATAAGCCACTATGATGGGTATGAGGTGGTACCTCACAGTCATTTTAATTTGTAATTTTCTAATTAATAGGGATCTGGAGCATTTTTATATGACTAAAGATAGTTTTAATTTCTTCCTCTGAGAACTGTGTTTATATCTTTCAATGATTTATCCATTGAGGAATGACTAATCTTATAAATTTGACTCAGTTATCTATATGAACTATTTTTTTTTCTATATTTTTATGGTTATCACCCTTAATTTCTAAATCACATATACATTTCAACTTTATCTTGATATATGGTGTGAGATGTTCATCTATGCCTAATTTCTACCATACTGTTTCCCAGCAATTTTTGTGAAATACGGAGTTCTTATTATAAAAGCTTGAATCTTTATGACATATTTACTATAATCATTTACTATTGCAGGTATTCTATTGATCCAGTGCTCTATATCTTAGACACTATCATATTGCTTTGATGATTACCACTTTATGATAGAGTTGGCTCCTAAAGCTAGGCCACCTTCTTTCATATTTTTTTCCATTAATTCATTCAGGTAAAAGAATAATGAGAACAGATAATATCCATGCGAAAGGAGTGGTTAACAGTGTTAGATGTTGGACAAGTCAAGAAGAATGAAGTTATGAAATGGCATACACTTTGACAAATTAAGAACTAACTAGAATTTGAGAATGAATTGACATGAGCTTTTTAGTTGGCATGTATACATATGTATTCCCTCTTAGCTGTGAGAGAGATTTATACCATAAATTCATCTTCAAGCTAGGAGGTGGATGTGGGTCATGTCCAGGAGGTTTGACAAGAGAGAATAGAGTCAATTTTAGGGGAAGTAAACTAAGAAGATGATACTGAGCAACAGCAATAATTGGAGCTGTGGATGCTATGTTTTTAGTCCCAGATGAGACTTAACAAAATGAGCTGAAGAGAGAGACAGAGAGGGACCAAATCAAAGAGATATAGAAATAGAGAGAGACATAAAGCCAGAGATAGAGACACAGAGACACAAAGCAGAGGGAGAAACAGAGAAAGTTATGCAGAGATAGCTAAAGCCAAAGAAAAAAACAAAACCTACTCATATTGGAGGCTGACTGCTTCTCAGTTAGCTCCTTACTTTCAATTCCTTAGGTATTATGCTTTTAGCAATATAATATAACCCAAATTAAGGCATCTCTGTCTAAGGACAAGCTTTATTCTAGCAGAGTTGGGTTATATCTAGCATTCATGCTACTCTCTCTTTTTGCATTTCCTCATCTTGATTCATAACATCTGTGGAAACTGATGATTTACTACTTACTTTAGAATATGAGTTATTCTTTCAAAAGAGGGGGAAGTGAATAGTTTTGTTTTTTAAGCAGTCTTCCTCTCAAGAGAGCCATCTACATTTTTAGAGATACAGTGAGTAAAGGAGGGAAAGTGTTGGGGAAAAGGAGGCAAAAGTTATTTTTGTTATTCTGCACACAATGTGTCACTCTTCAAGGAAGCACTGGAGAATCTGATGTATTGAGAACTAACAAAAATGAAATGGGACTTATAGAGCTAAGGCATTCAGCCAGCAGTTACACTTGCTTCAGTGGTGAAAGGAGAGGAGTTTTTTAGGAAGGATTAATTTCCTATGAGAAAGTCATACCTGACATTTGAAAGAAAATAACCTTTCTTCAGACCCAAGATATTGAGCTATCAATGAAGCGAATTTTTATTCCCACAGTTTTCATAACATCACAAATACTGGGGAAATGAGATGTAGGAAAAATGTGATAAAATAATAATAATAACCCAGACACCAATTGGATGACATTATAGATAAAACAATTTATGTTTGTCTAGTCTTTCCTACCTTTATCCCACTCCCCATTTTATAGATAGATTCCAACTGCTATTAGAGGTAAGGGGGAAACACCGTGAATGGAAAAAGAAAACAGTGGTAGGCCAAGGGTCACCATTGCCCACCCCTTCTACAATTGCAGGAAATTGATCATGATTATGTGCATCTGATACTAATGGATGGTCCCTGATCTGTGCCCCAGAAAAGACTATAGGATGAAGTAGGGGTAGGATAGGGGAGGAAAGAAGTAATTCAAGGACCCTGCCAAAAAATGCCAAAATGCCCTGAGGAAGAAATTGCTTCCTCAAGTTAAATCTGGAGATCATTTTAACCTCATATTGTAAAGCAAAAATCAACAGAGTTAAGTAAATAATTCTACGTATGTCCCCAGATCTCAATAGTGTAGATATTAGTAATGTAGTAGTAGTAGAAAAATAGGTACTGGGACCATAATAGGGACTGCATGTTATTTATTTTATGCTTTAGAAAATTAAATATTTTGAGAGTCATCATTACATAATCCCACTTTTGACACATAATGGCTATGTGATATTAGTCAAGATACTTAAACTTTCAGTTTTCTAAGCATCTTTTAAAGACTAAGCTAGAGAGAGTTATGTGTCTACATTGACAGAAGGAATTCTTTCACCTGGGAGTTACTATCATCATGTAAAATAACATGTCCAGTCTCTATCCCCCTAATCCTTATAGAAGTTCTATCAAGTTCTTTACTTCCCTCAAACCTATTCATCTTCCAAACTCCTCTTTTTCTGGAGATATTACCAACTTTATAATCATCCTTCACTGATGATCATATTATCAAATTAGTAGCCAAACATTTTTATTTTTACTCCTATAACCTCTTTCTCCATCACACATGGCTCCTTATTTTCATTTATTCTGCCACAAGCCCAGTTCAAGCTGTCATCATTTCTCTCCTAAAATATTTCAATAGCTTCCTGATTGTCTTACCTTCTTAAGTCTCTTTCTCGTTAATTTATCATCCACATAAATTACCAAGAGTTTTCCTTAAATTGGAGGTCTAACTATATTAAAACTTTCCTTCTGATAAAACTCCAATAGCCACCTCAAGAATGAGCCTCAGTTTGTTTAGCATGTAAAGTCTTTCAGGACCTGGACCCTACCTACTTTTCTAAATTTTTTAATACATTATTCCTCTACACAGACACTAGAATCCAGTCCAACTGGCCTTCCTACTATCAAGTCTTTAAATATTTGGTTTCATTCAAAGCTCAAGGTATCTCTATTTCTATAATTTCCTGATCTCCTCAATTGTTAGGGTCTTCCCTACAAGATTAATTCTAGAAAATTTCTAGAAAAACTTCTAGAAAAATATGTGTACATATTGTCTCTCCTAGGGAGAAGAGACAATTTTCAAGTTCAGGGACTAATTAACTTTTGTTTACATTTCACTGGTGTACCTAAGAAATGCTTATTAATTGATTGATTCATGGTGTCTTGAATATTCAAATGAGCAAATTAATATGTCCATGTGCATATATACATATGTGCATATATCTAACCATAAAACCTTTCCTATCTTTCACTCAATTTTCTCATACCCAAGGTAATGATACTTCTATTCATCTAGTCTCTCATATTAAAAAACTTGAGATTTCCTTTGACTCATTCTTTTATATCTCTACATTATTTCTTACTAGGAGATATTTGAAGAAAGAGAGGTCACTTACACTCAAGGGCAGGATTGCTTAATGGTTTCTTGAAGAGGATGATGTCTGAGTTGAATCTTGAGGAAAGATTACTAATGAGAAAAAAACAAAACTGTCTTGTTTCCTCAAAAACTATTAATACAATGATTAGATAGGTTCTATAAATTCAAAAGTATTAGAAAATATAGGAACCTATGTTAAAATTTAAAGTCAGAAACCTATTGTTTATGTAGAATATGTTCCCTTTATATGTAAACTATTGCTTTTTATTTAGCAAGTTTTATTTTATATCCTTGAAAGTTGATCTAGTAGCACAATGGTCAATGGGGGAAAAAGCTGCTGGTGAGGAAAAAAAATCCTTCCTGAAATAAAAAAGAGCAGATAAAGGAGTAGGGCATGCAACCTGAAATCTTTTCTCAGAGCAGCTATGTATTTTCACCGATGTTTTTTTTTTCTATTCATCTTATTCTATTCATCTCACAATATTTGCTTAATATTATAGATCTTGGAGCACAAAGGGACCTTCATAAGTCATCTTTTTTCAAGTCCTTAATTTTACAAATAAAAATTTTAATTTAGTCATGTTAAGTGACTTACCCAGGGTCACATGGAGAATAAGTAGCATGAATAGAACTGAAATCTTCAGCCCCTGACTAAAAATCTTTCCAGTAAACCTCACTGTCTAAAAGAGACCATTTAACTTATTCTTCTGATGTCCTTCATGACATTTGGCATAGTAACAAGTCTATAGAAGTGATCCAACAAGCACAGATTAAATACAAATAAATAAAATCACTGACTCAAACTATTAGGTTACCCTTAATTAATAACCAGGTACTAACTAACTAACTTAAACAAAGAAAGTTATTTCTCCTCCAAGGGGTTCACAAAGTGTTAAAACAGATGGGAAAGCCAGCTCAAGGAGTAATAGCATAACAAGATATCAAGTTTTATTTTGGGTCCATAAGGTTGACCCAGCAGTGTTAGGGTGGAAAACAAGGCTGGTGGAAAAAAAAATCTGCCCACCATCACAGGAGAATTGGGAGCAGATGAAGGCTTCCTCACAATTGCTTCTCAAATCTACCACCACTTATTAATAGGGAATTAAGCAAATCAAGCAATATGCAAAGTAAAGGGAGTCATAATTTATTATTTATTATTATTATTCATTATTATTAGTTATTATTATTAAAGTCAAAGTGCACTCATAATTTATTCATTTCATAGAGAAAAAGGAAAATAGAGAATAAGATAATGATATATATATATATTATCTCATAGAGATGGTATATATGATAGAGAATGAGATAAAGGCAATTTCTGATTAAAAGAAGTTACAGAGGAATGCAGTTTGACTATGTGGCAGGTGAAAGATGAAATGACTAAGTAAACAAAAATTTGAGCTTCCTAGCATTTCAAGTTATTACACAATTCATAACAATTTTTTAACAAATCAGACCCAGCAGCCATCCTCAGTTTTGACACTGGACCCCAATTGTAGAAGCAGACAGATTTTGCTACTTTAAAAACAATGAATTAGATAAGATCAATTAAATAAAAGGAAATAATACAACATTAGATAAATTGATATCTAACGAATGAAAAGATTAGGGACTTTCCAAGTTGGGAGAGGAAGTATAAACAGGTGCAATTCCCTAAATCAGAAAATTAGGTGTTCCCTTCCCCTCCCCCAAGTATCTGTGAATAATAAAAAACAACAGAGAAAAATAACATTGATCATTATGAACCAGTTTTTATATAGGATATCTGAGTTGCTTGAAAGGTACAATTGTGCAAAAAAATCCTTGCATCAGCCTTTGGATCTGATTGGGTTTCTGGTGAGCATAGCCTAGGTTCTTAGTTAGGGGTCTCTAAGCAATATGTTGATGTGGCTCAGCTTCTAGCCATTCAGAGATAATTTCCAACAATACCATTAGGTTTTCTCACAAGACAAAAAAATGGACTAGACCTAAACAAATAGAAAGGGACCTGAGTTAAACCCAGAATTGAGTCACAAGACGGAGCCAGTGTAGTTCCCTTAATCCCCACCAGCACTTGCTATTCTAATTCCTTCATAGTGCACATATAATATGATATTTGAGTACTCTAATGGGTCTATGATCTCATCAATATGGATATTCCCTTCTTTATCACATTTCACAATTGCATAACTTCTGATCATAAGTAATTTTATTCATATATAAAATAAATTTTCTATAGAGTCAAAGGCATCTTTCTAGATATTTTAATATTTTCTCAGTACCATTGCACCATTTGGACTAATGATTTCTCCGTCTCCCTCTATGATTAGCCTCCCTTTTAGATTATACATTTCTTCAATATTACCTTTTGTGCCAGTTCTTTGACATAAGTCTTTGTTGATAATACATTACAACCTATTCATCTCCATCATATTTCTCCATTTCTCTTTGGATTTTGTCTGAGTCACTGTCCAGGTTTTCCCAAAAGAGTTTTTAATAGACAAAATATCTTTAAAACTCTAACTGAATTCCTTTACCAAACTGCTTAAAATCTATGGATCTCTTTAAATAGAGATTCTTTTTGCTATCATTATTAGGATGCATGTTGGGCTGAACCCTGCTGAATAAACAGTCAGTTTGGCTGGAGAGAGTCAAAGAGATATTTAATCAGAAACAGCAGGCACATAGATTTTTTTTCTTGGAAATTTCTGCCTCAGTGCCAATGTACAAATTCATTAAAAATAAGTCTGATAAATTGTGAATATACTCCATAAGATATCTCAAATACATAAATCACAGACTTTGAAGGTGGAATTGGATTATTTCTCCTAGACCTAAGTGCAGCTTCTCTTGCCCCAGGGAATCTTTTCATCTCCAAACTAAGGGCAGGCACACATGTGCATGTATACACCAGTATGCACCTATATGCGTACACATACACACCATCTGGCTTCTCTGTTGCTCCACCTATAAGGAAAGTGATAAAGAACTGAGAAAAAAATGAAGAGAGGATTCAAAGAGAGGAGGCTCAGAAAGACTTAATTTTTTAACCCTGCTCACTACATGCTTTCTGTTCCTTCCTTGGAAACTTCCCTTTTGCAACCTTTGGGATTGAAGGCAACATTTGTCTGCATTGCAAGCTCATTGCTTGTTCAGAGGACCAAAAACACACACACATGCTTTTCAATAAATAACTCTGTTTTCAACATATACACTAGAAGCTGAAACCTTGGGCTCATCACTTCTTGAGAGTCAATTTCCCAAGACGTTGTTCTTGTTGAAATGAAATAGGGGGCGGGATGAGTAATTCTCTCACTCCCTATTTCAAACAGCTAGAAGGAAATTTAATGTCATTTGTAATTATAGTGTTGAGGATGGCTAAGCAGATTCCTAATAGTCACCTGTACTTGTGATTTTTGAGTTCTGTGTGTTTCACAATTCCCAGTCAGAAAGTATTAAAAGAAAGTTAGCTTTAAAAAGATAAATTCTTGTATCAGCTGAGGATCAATGAAAGATTGTGCAGTAGCCTAAAATACAATAAAGCCTATTCTTCTTCTTTTATTGAATTCTATGCCCAATTCATTGTCCCTTTATTTATTAAAGATGACAATAATTATAAATTTTAAGGTCTTGCCTAAACCTAAATCATTATCATTTCTCCTAAATAGAAATGAATATGACTTTTGTAGCAAGGAGATTTGCAGCAAAAGTCCATATTAATCATGTGGTGTATATTTATGAAATCAAATTATATGCTCCATACACATGAAAAAATAAGTAAGATATTCATCACCTCAAGAAGATTTTTTCTATACCTAAATGTCATTCAGATATACAAAGTATAAAAAATTATTACATTAGCCTAAGAAAGATATAAAAATATGGCTAATTTTGTATTAGGAAGCCAAATACAACCAAGAGATAAAGGAAATATTAAAAATACTTTGATCTTCTCTCTGTAATCCATAGTGTGCATGAGGAAAATGTATACAACAAAGACCCACCGAGAATCATCTATGATAGAGCAACTAACACCTGCATAATACTAGTGTTAATGAGTATTTTGTAGCAAAAAATGGATCATAGCCAATTAAGAATACATCCAGTCAAAATTTTGTGCAATATTAATGCAACACAGAGTTATCAGTCCCAAATTTCTCATTAACAAAGAGGAAGAAAATTGAGGACATGATCAACTATTTAAAAACTTACAGAGACAGAACTAGAACAAACAGATGTCACTTCACAAAGCTATATTTAGGCTCACAATTGCTATATACTTTGGGTTTATTGAATGTAGCCAATGAAGATTTACCTTTGGCTTTATCACAAGGAATGGCCAAGATTCAAGAGCAGAACTAAAAGTTGTCCTTAAGGTGATACCCAGATGAACTGAAACAATGATATGTCTATAAAGAAACAACAAGAAAAAGACTGTGAATCAAGTTTGTTATAGAAAGAAAGGGGCTCATAATAATGATACATGATCAACTTATTGCTATAAGAAATTAAATAAAGGTCATCTTTAAGGATGTCAGACATATCGATCTATGGATATTTTGCGAAGAAGAGATAGAAACTGCAACATATTGCAATTTAGAATTTCTTAATTTCTATTACTCAGAAATACTTGATCAAAGAGTAGAATTGTATATCTCAAGCTACTTATTTTTCATGAATTTAAGAATTCTGTACTAAAAATGCAAATTCAAATATTTCCTTTAGTCAAATACCTGTTGTGATATGCAGAAATGAGCAGCCATTTTCTGTATATCACACTGTACCAATACTTGATCATTATTAGAGACAAAAGTGTTAGATATGATTTCCCAAACATAACACTGACCTTTTCAAATTCAAGAACAATTTTAATAGATGTCAACATGTTTAAAATTCACAACCTCAAATGTATATGGAATGAAATCTCCTAAAAATATAGAAACCTAGCAGAAGAAAATACAAGTATGTTGAAACAGAATGAAATGCTTATAATTTCCATTGTCCTGCCTACTATTAGATTTCTCCCAAAGACTTTTCCCATTTCAGTAAAATACGTTCTATCCAATTACTTTTATTCAGTTATCAAAAGCAATCCATTTATACACATGCATAGTAGTCCATCATACATTAAATATGTGACTAGGATAAAGACATTCCCTAGTACTATTTACACACACACAAATAAGTATATATTATTATATATACACATGTATATCTCATTAAACATAAATATGAGAAAATTAATTTGATAAATATAACATTTCTATGGTACTTTAAATTATATGACAAAGTAGATTTGTTTGTCAAAAAAAGTACAGTCAAATTATTCATAATCCATTACAGTTTATTAGTTTAAGTAAAGGATAAAGGTATGTAAAAACTATTTTTATGCATGATCTAACACGCCTTCCTACATTGCAAAGTATCCATCCAAAATCTTCCTTTAAGACACTCTGACTCTATTTGCCTAATCTGTAAAGATTTAAGAGCTTACTTACTTCTAAGTTATTGAGTTAAATCAAGGAAAAATTAATAGGAAGATATATGGGCAGAAATTGATTTGTGATTGCATCTGACTGGAAAATAATGTATATCACTCAACCCATATAATTGCATGTTATTCCAGTCTATGTCAGTTAGTATTCTCTCTGCTTATTAAAGACTAATCAATGATTTATTAAAAGAGAATAGCCCTGTCAAAGGTAAGTATTGATACTATTATTATGGGAGTCTGTGTTGTCATGAAAATAGGTTATTTCCATTTTTCTCTTCTAATTACTTAAACTAATATTAAATTTAGCAGAACCCTTATTTGCTATCACATGAAAATCTGTTTCTGTAGAATTATCCAAATCTTGGTAAACAAATATGCATTTTGTGAAAACATGAACAAAGATTGTTTCTTCTTTTCAAAGTAAGGCTTTTAAGTTGCACTAAGTAAAAGAATGAAAAACATACTTTATTTTTTAAATTCAAATTAATTTAAAATCCAAAAATGCTTCTTTCCATATGAAGATCTCTCCCATTGTTAAAGCTTTTAAAATTCCAGGGAAATATAAACCATCATTATATGACATTCTAAGACAAAGTCTATGCCTTGGACAAAAGAGATGCTTTTCTGTTTTGACAATCAGGAAAATATTAATTAAGAAGTTACTGCAGGATGCATATTAACTGATGCAAGACTTTTTTGTTGGTTCTTTTTTTAAGCCTAATGGACTTATCTGGTATTCAAGATGTTATAAAGATTCTTGATTTGACTTTAAAGTACAAATGACTCTTACCTATGGAAGTGAATTTGTGCATTGATAAAAGGAATCACATTCTCTATCTAGTCACTGGTTCACATTTGTGGGAGAAAAACTATATGTAGCAATTATTTGGTAAAGCTTTCTTGAAATGATAGTGCTGTGTCATGATATTTTTGTTGCAAAAATAGATTATTTGCATCAATTATTATAGGCTAAACACAAGACCATAATAATTTGGTATAGATTATACCAGTATTTTCATGAAATGTATATTTCTATATTGCTTATGTTGTGGTAGAAGACATGTCAAATATATAGTAAAAAACTCACAGTAAAGTGGAAGATGGCATGCTTTGATCTGCACTTAGACTCCAACATTTCCTTCTTTATCTATGGATAGAATTTTCATCATGAATCCTTGTAGTTCTCTTAGAAACTTGCTTTGCTGATAATAATTTATTTCTTCACAGTTGACCACTGTATATTTTTGTTACTGTTACAGTGTCCTCCTAGTTCTTCTTAGTTCACTTCGCACCATTCCTATAAGGCTTACAAGTGTGTCTGAATTCATTTTGTTATTTCTTAAGGCACAATAGTATTCCATTACAGCCATATACCATAGCTTGTTCAGTGATTCCCCAAGTGATAGACAACTTCTCAGTTTCCAATTATTTGCCAATAAAAAAAGTGCTGCTAAAATGTCCAGTTGGTTCTTTCCCCCTTATCCTTTTGGGATGCAGACCCAGAGGTGGTATTGCTGGGCCAAAACGTATGCATGCTTTTGTGGTCCTTTGAGCATGGTTCCATTTTGCTTTGCAGAATGATTGTATCAGTTCAGTTTCACCAATGTGTATTTGCATTTCAATTTTTTCATATATTCTCCAACATTTATCATTTTCCTTTCTGGTCATGTTAGTGAGATATTATCTCATGCACGTATGTTTTATAAATAAATATTGTTTAAATATGTTTTATAAATCAATTTTTTTAAATTTGTATTTCTCTAATAGTGTTTTGAAGCTTTTTTTCATATGACTGTAGATAGTTTAAATTTCTTCGTCTGATTATTGTCTGTTCACATCCTTTGATCATTTTTCCAATTGGAGAAATGCTTTGCATTCTAATAAATTTTACTCAGTTTTAAAATACTCAAAAAATGAGGCTTTTGTCAGAGAACCTTGCTAAAAATCTCCCCAAAATTTGTTGTTTCCCTTCTAATCTTGCATTGATTATCTTTGTATAAAACCTTTATAATTTAATATAACAAAAATTATCCATCTCATTTTTGTAATGTTCTGTTTATCTTGTTTGGTCATAATTTTTCCCCTAATCAATAAGTCTGTGAAGTGAACTTTTCTATGTTCCCCTAATTTGTTTATGGTATACCCCTTTTTTTCTAGGTTAAGTGTATATTGTATGTACTTTGACTTTTTCCTGGTGTATAGTGGGAGATTTTCATCTATGCCTAGTTTCTGTCATACTGTTTTCTATTTTCTCTGATCTGTGGGTTTATCTAACTACAAGGTGCTACGGACATTAACTGCCATGTGTTGATTATCTAATCTATTCTCTTAATCCACTACTCTATTTCTTAGCCAGTACCAGATTGTTTTTTTAATTAAATTTTTTGTTTTTGTTTTTGTTTTTTTATTTTTGTTTTTGTTTTAAACCCTTGTACTTCGGTGTATTGTCTCATAGGTGGAAGATTGGTAAGGGTGGGCAATGGGGGTCAAGTGACTTGCCCAGGGTCACACAGCTGGGAAGTGTCTGAGGCTGGATTGGAACCTAGGACCTCCTGTCTCTAGGCCTGGCTCTCAATCCACTGAGCTACCCAGCTGTCCCCTTGAACCAGATTGTTTTGATGATTACTTCATTATAGTATAGTTTGAGACTACTATGGCCAGGCCTCCTTCATATTTTTTCATCAATTCCCTTGATATTCTTGGTCTTTTGTTCTTCCCAGTGAATTTTGTTATTATTTTTTCTAGTTGTAAGAAATAATTTTGGGTAGTTTGATTATTATGACACTCAATTTGGAAATACATGTTGGTAGGAACATTGTTTTTACTATATTGACTCAGCCTATCCTCAAGAAATTAAAGTTTTCCCAATTATTTAGATGGCCTTTTATTTGTGTCAATGGGATAGCGTTAGTTGCTGGGTTTGTCTGGGTAGGTATATCCTGAAAAATTTTGTATTGTCTCAATTTTTTTGAGTGGAATTTCCTTTTCTATCTCTTGCTGTTTTTGGACCTTGTAATAGAAATACTGATGATTTTTGTGGTTTCATTTTGTATTCTGTGACTTTGCTGAAGTTGTTAATTATTTCTGTTAGTTTTTTGGTTGATTTTCTTGGGTTGTCTAGAGATACCATAATATCATTTGCAAAGTGAGTTTCTTCATTGCCTATTCTAATGCCTTCAATTCTTTTTTCTGCTCTTCTCATTGTAGCTAGGATTTCTGGTATAATGTTAAATTAATAGTGGTGATTATGGGCATGCTCGCTTTACCCCTAATTTATTGTGAAGAGTTTTAGTTTGTCTCCTTTACAGATAATGCTTGCTGATCAATTTAGATAGATGTCACTTATCATTTTAATGAAGATTCCATTTATTCCAATATTTTCTAATTTTTATAAGAAATGAGCATTGATGTTTCTTTGGAATCTAATGAAATAATCATATGGTTTCGTTTGGTTTTGTTACTGATATGGTCAATTGTTATGATAGTTTTCCCTAATATTGAGCCATTCCTGAATTCTTGGTATAAAATAATCATGATTGTGGTGTTTGATTCTTGTGATATAATGCTGTATTCTTGCTAGCATTTTATATAAACTTTTTCATCAGTTTTCATTAGGGATATTGGTCTATAGTTTTCTTTCTTTGATTTAGCTCTCCTGGATTTAGGTATTAGTACATTTTTGTGTCATAAAAAGAGTTTTGAGGGATGCTCTCTTCCCCTATTTTTCCAAATAGTTCATGTAGTATTGGAGTTACTTGTTCTTTGAATGTTTGATACAAATCTCTTGTGATCCATTTGACACTGGGGCCTTTTTCTTATGGAGTACTTTGATGTTATACTTCTATTAGGAAATATGGTTAAGTCCTTCAATTGTTTGGACTGTCTGAATTTGCATATGAAATGACAAGGAGTATGAACAGGCTGGTATAATACAAATATCTCTCTAGGACCTAGCTTATCTTTCTGCATTTTTCCCTACCTATTCATCTCAGTGGAAGAAGATAAGAAACCCAAGTTTCTGAAACTGGGAAACTTCAAATCTCAGGGGTCTTTGGTCATTATTATGATATTAACATTCAGAGATTAAAAATTGTGAGCTGTATTTCATGGGATGCACATTTTTAGTGAGGATGAGATCTTTGATGAAGGTTTCTAAGCCCTAGGGATAAGAATAGAGGTTCAAATGAAAGACAATGCTTAAAATATGATAGTATTTCTTTGTTGTTGTTTTAAAGATTTTGGTGCTCTGTTATTGAGCATCTTCTGTTTGAGAGAGAAGAGTCCTCAGTAGCCAAGATTCTGAGAGAATAAGATGGGAGTACCTAAGTAGAGGTTTATTTGTTTTCATTGTTTTCTGAATTTCCAATCACTGATTTTTTTTTTGCTTTCCCTTCCTAAAGAACATGGGAGAAACATATGGAATTCTAGTTAAAAATATTAGGGAGAAACAAAATAAAAGCAAAACAAAAGTCATGTCACTACCCATTTTTCTCTGAATAAAAGATAGTCATGGGTATCATTTTAGTCAAGAGCTAGAAACACTGAGGAGTAAGGCCACTGGAAGTATCATTTCAGCCAGACATTGTTCTTCTATAGTTAAAGATGGATGTGGCACCATGAGATACTTCTTTCCTGGATATTGTTCCACTGATTGCTTTGTTGGGTCCTATAACCTCTTGTTGCTGAGAATTGTGATTTCAATGATTGAAGGAAATCACAACTAGTAAATACCCTCTACTAATGAGATCAGCAATTTTTTAAAGATTTGCAATTTTAAAGCATTGTCTAGAGCAATGGAGTCAAATTCAAATAGAAATGGATCTCTGCCAGCTGTGTATTGATTTGAAAATCAAAAAGTCATGTTACCTGTCACACACACATATAGTTAAATATTTATAAATAAATAACTATACATATATAGTTAAATATTTCCTTAATGGCTTTTTATCTACCCCCCCACCCACTTTGGAGATTTTGTCACTTGTATGCAGTAGGGAACCTGAGGTTTTTGATGCTTCTGTTATAGGAAACTGAAAGTTTGTTACTTCCTCATCATCCCATAACTAATTTGAACCAGAATAAGAACTTGATCCCAGGACTTCACAACTCTATGTCAGCTTATTTTCCATGATGCCATGATGTTTTAAAAGTTTAATAACAATGCAAAAATATCCTTTTAAAGATTGTGTACTCATGGGGAATGCCATTTAATTTCTACATTGGATAGGTGTGACTTGTTCCAATTCTGGAGCTTATCTCTGTCATTAGTTCATAACTAATTTATCAGTACATATGGAGCTAAATTTAGTTGTCCTGGCCTATTCAACTATAAGAACTTGGGCTGTTGTTTAGCTGCCAATAGATGGTTTTTTTTTACTTCCATATTGGCTGGAACAGATATTGCTGTCCCAGTCCATATGAGTACCCTGAACAAACCCATGTTTTGAAAGGATATTTTATTTTTTTTATTTATTTATTATGTTTTATAATGAAACTAATCTTTAGGGCTTGAACCACAAAAGTAAAAGGCAGGAGAAAGACATGGAAGGTGAGGTAAAGGAATGTAGCATTGTACTTTACTACATAATCTCCTTCATTAGATATCATTATCCCTTTTGGGTAATATAGCATTTCTTATACTGGGGTATAACATTTTATTTTCTATTTTGCTTATACTGCAACATTTCTCAGCAAAGATATATTCCTATTCTTCTTTTTTCATAAGTGAACACAGAGGAGCCAAAATAGTTTGGAAATAAGTTTGTGAAATGTTTGACTAATTGATTATTGCCTGATGACCTGAAAGAAACCTGCAGTGTCTTTACTATGGCCTGTGGCTATATTTTCTCAGTAACTCCAGGGTCAGGGCAAAGTTAATCACTTGCAGGCTGTACTGACACTGAAATCAAATGACAGAAAAAACCCCATGGGTTTCCCAATTTAAGAAAAGGATATTACAACTCTTAGTATTTACTATTGAACCACCAACTGATGTAGCTTTGTGCATGGAGAAGAGAGAGAATAGATTTCAAGCATTGTATGATTTTCAACATCTGCTTGGCAAAGTTTTTTTTCCCCAATTTTTGCATATAAACCAAATCATTGTTGATAAGCTCTGAGTGGGCCCCATATTCTCCAATATAATCTCTGATTTATTTAGATTTAGAACTAGCTCTATCTGACCTAAGATTTTGACTGGAGTAAGACTTTCTACCTTGGATATATATTAGCTGCATGATTCTGGGTAAGTTTTTAAATCTTTTTATTACTTCAAGAATCTCTCTACTATTAGTTGCAGAAGAATTGTCATCTCTCTAGACCTTGTTCCTCAACTCCACTTCTTCCCCCAACTCCCAGGGCTTAAGCTATACTAAAGGAGAGACAATATAATGGAATGAAAAATATTCTATACTTGGAATTAAAGGACCAGATTTCTAGTCTTGTCCTTGGAATGAACTAGTTCTGTGACCATATACAAAACACTTCACTTTTCTAAATCTGTTTCCTGATAAGTGAAATTAAAGCTTTGCATTGGCTTATTTCTCAGGTACAATCATTGCTTTTTGCTGCAAGTAAAAGAGATTGGACGGAGAATTTGAAGACTTCCTCAATCTACTGTATATTCCATCTCCCCTTTCCATGCCTTTGCACTGGATGTCTCCTATCCTAAAAATGTTTTGCTTCAGAGTTTCCCCTCCTTTTCTTACAGACTCAGATCAAATTTATCTTCTGTACCTTCCAGGTGCTAATGATTTCTCCTTTCAAATTACTTCCATCTATTCTGTATACATCTTGTGTGTACTTAGTAATATATATATATATATATATATAATATTTGCTCCATTAGAATTTATGCTCTTTGAGAATAAGTACTGTCTTTTAGTTTTTTTGTATCCCCAGCACTTAATACAGTGCTCAGCATATAGGAAAAGCTTAAAAATAAATTTTCATTTGTTTGTTTTTTTGCTGATTGACTTTATTACTGTCATTCTTGCTGTTTTAAATTTAGAGAATTAATGGTCAAATACTGTCATGGTCCTTATGATCGTCCTGACATGGCCTCTTGAAGAGATATATTAGAAATGATATACATAAAAATACTGCTGACCCTTCAACATGTTAAACTATTCCCAGGTGACCATAGAGTGAACATTCACATCCTTGATTTTACCTTTTCCAGAGCCTTTTACTTCTCAGTGAGAACTGTCAAGTACCTTGATTCTCACATTGCTTTACCACCTCCCTCACCTAAAAATACATCTAAAGAGAATGATTAGGCATATTAGATTCCTACCATTGATTGCTAAATACCATGCTGCTTTCTAAGCATGAGGTATAAAGAGAGCTATAAACTATACATGTTATACTCAGAGGGACAATTTTCTCCTTTTTTCCCCTAGATTTGTACACAGTCATTACGAGACAGGATATTGCAGTGTGGGAGGAAAAGAAGAAGAAGAAAAAAACTAAACAAGAGAACAAATCTCTCTGCCTTGTGTTTCATTTTACTTTCATAAAAGAAAAATATAAAGGTATCTTTCCCCCATTTAGCAGGCATCACAGTGTACAAAAGATGAGCACAGGAAACTTGTGGCTTACCATTA